>NW_027281318.1:0-38217 GCF_046629955.1 Centroberyx affinis
CAATTTAATATCTTAAAGAAAACTAAATATCTAGGACTTTTCAATGCAATATGGTTTTAATAGGATAAAAACTTGGTAAGGGCATCATGAGTTTGATTTCTATAATCAGTTTCAACTTCAATAAATTCAATCATTCCATACAAATTCAGAAAACAGAATTTAAATTCAGTCGTCTGCTGGAACAAATCTCATCACTTTCAGTCTAAGTCATTTACACAAACACAAGATCTCAAGTCAAGACTTTAGAAACCTTTTCAAGTCATCAGAGTACAAGTCAGAGTCAAGTCCCAAGTCACCAGAACCCAAGTCAAGTCAAGGCTCAGGTCTTCTCTTCATGCATCAAGTCAAGTCTCCAGTAGGCCAAATTAAAACTGACACGAGTCTGACTCCAGTCCAAGTCATGTGACTTGAGTCCCACCTCTGGTTAAAAGTTCCTTACAGTTGCCACAGTCATCAAATATCAGCGATAAAATGATCAAAGACAAACTCTCAAGAATATCTGTATCTTTATTTATGTAATGCATTTATTTTACTTCTTAAAAAAGGTTACAACATGCAGGATTGTGGATTTATAACTTTATAAGCTTCAGGTCAGTTTCCTGCCTCCTCTTCTGCTGAAGCTGCTTCCTCTTCTCGGACTGACAAAACAAAACACACACACACACACACACACACACACACACACACTTGAGTTTTTTTTCTCCTGTATCTTTCTCCTCATCTCCCCTCCTTCCACATTGTCTTGACTGATTTTCCACATCATGTGGCACAGTGGTGCAGCAGAGCCGGTCCTATACAGTACATTAATGGTGATTAGGCTGATAGGTGGACACACTATAAACATGGCTGCTACACAATTTTGCTTTTCAAATTCAATTCAATTCAAATTCATAACTGTTTCATAACAAATAGTGGTGGAAAGAGTACTAAAACGTCCTACTCAAGTAGAAGTACTGTTACTTAGCTGATGTTTTACTAAAGTAGAAGTAAAAGTACTGGTGTAAAAACCTACTGCAGTAAAAGTAAAAAGTGTCTAATTTAAAATGTCCTCAGAGTAAAAGTTACTGAGTTACTTTTTTAGAGAAGACAACGTTGTTAGCTGTGATCTTTTCCATGTGATTCTAAAAAGAGGAGATTCAAACTGGATACTTTTAGAATTGGAAAATTGAACTTAACTGTGAACTGCCCCCCCACCCCCACCCCCCACCCCCCCCCACCCCATGGCAAATAAACTATAAACTGTGCAATATGAACAGTGCAATATGGACAACATGTTACTGTTTACATGCTCTACTTGGAAATGTTCTTATTTGACTGCTCTTAAGTTTTTAACTGATTATTCTTAGGGTTTGTCTTTTTTTTTGCACTCAGGTTATTCTATTTTTACTTTATTTACTTGTTGATTATTGTTTAGTTTGTTATGCATCAAACTCAGGGAGCTGCAATCGCAATTTCGTTGTACATGTACAATGACAATAAAGGCAACTTGAAATCTTGAAAAAAGTACAAGTACACAAAAAAGCTACTCAACATGAGTGTGTGTAATTAGTTACTTCCACTTGCTATTTGGACACTTGAAAAGAAAAAGAAAATCAACAAATTAGCAGGATTTTTCCGAGGCTTTTCCAAGCCTGAAATTCCACAACTTTTTTCAGGTTTTCAATAACTGTAGGAATCCAATTTAAATGCCCAGAAAATGAGGCAGGTAATACCCAGACTACTGATCTGACACTGTTTATGATCGGGACGACCAGGTTGATAATAACTGAAGTTCACCTGAAGCCTCGTGGGCCGGAGTCCACAGAGTCAGACTGGTGACGCACTTGGGAATCCACTTGAGGACGGTGGTGGAGGCAGCCTCGTCCTCCTCACCCTCCGCTCTGTCCTGCAGGGGATGGAGGGAGGAAGCCCGGACAAATATCACTCTTTTTCCTGTACAGAGAACTCAGAGATAGTTCGGAAAGAAGAGGGCCTCAAAAATGGCGGAGCAAACAAGAAAAGACAGGGGCAGGGCTTCCTCTTTGCATGCAAAAAAAAAAAAAAAAAAAAATCACTTTAAAGTCAAGAACTAAACAGGTCTGCTTCAGGCAGTGTAAAAACAAATAAGAAAAGAAGAGATGCTCTGAAATGTATTATTTTGATACATTCTGGCTTGTATTACAAGCAAAAACTACACATAGGAATATACTTCAGATGGATTTCTTTTCTGCAGAGGCCTTTTCACTCTCTCAGCCTCTCACGGTTCTTGGGATGTTTTCATGCTCTGGTAATCTTTAATCCTGCTATGTTCAATTCAGTTGAACCATGTGGAATTACAGCAGGCCTCCTTTTACTTAGTGTCTCTTGCATGAGCAGCATGACTGTTTGCGGAGCAGGGCAAGGCACAGAAACAGCTACAACTGCAGGCTGAGCACCATTCACTCATGCTCACCCAAGAAGAAACACACTGCCAGCACACTGCCAGCTTACTAGCATGCTTCCTGATGTATTCATCCCACTACAGAGGCAGCCACTGTGTTGCCATGTGTTAGTACTGCATGGGGGGGGCTGGGCGATAATCCAATATTATCGTTTATCGTCTTTCAGTGGAATCATAATGTCATGACAGGATGATATGATGATGTCGTGATGCACAAATCTTTTATCTAAATTGATGATAGCGAGCCCATTTCATTTAAAAACTAAATAAGGTATGAAGTATTTTAAGAAATATTTTTATAGTTTTGTTTCACATCACACATCACACTTAACAATACCATGTAGTTTAATGTGATGCACATCAATTGAATTATTTAACATGTGCTTTTGCATACATAAGCCATATCGTGATATATATCTATATGGAAAAATGTTGATATTGATATTGATTTCAGCCATATTGCCCGGCCCTAACTGCACGGCTGTGACTAGAATGGATCACTATCTATTTTGAGGGCACTGCATATTTCCCACAATGCACTGTAATATGTAGTGAACAAGCCTGGTCACTAAAACCATGAAAGTATACCAAAATGCATTGCGAGTCTGTTGCCACCTGGCCGTTACTAAGCAACCAAGTTGTAACCCTTCGTGGTTTTATAATGATGGCATCCTCTTCTTCACCAAACCTCGTTTACTAATGCAAGTAAATAAACTTTTCTTGGTAACAAAAAGATGTCAAAAAGATGTGAAAAATAAATAAAAATAAATAAAAATATTACATTATTAAAATATATTCTGAATGACTTGAACACAGGAAATCTGGCTCTCAGTCTATTGCCATTATGAACAAATGGGATACAGAAATAGATGAAAATGGACGTTTAGATAGTTGACTCCCTTCAAAGCTGTCTGGATCAAGATTGAAATATTGTATATTTTTAGAAGCCCAATATGGCTATTAATACATGCTGTAAAACATGACATTTTGCAAACAGCAATTGTACTCTCATATACCATAGATTCATCCTAAAATGCATTCTTTATTTGCCATTTCTGTAGTTGAATTAGCAAAACGGTTGATTTTGAAGGTTGAGACCGGAAGTCGACGTTGTTATTATTGTTATTGACTTGACATTGGTGTTGACTCCGGTGTAAAACGGTGTAAGACGTCAAAATAAACAGAAAAAAGTAGCAGCACACATAACTCCAATGCATAGAATATTTATTCACTGACATAAGGTCGGAAAACGCCTAGATGGGAACGTCGGTGAATATTTTTTTCTGTTGAATGTCAGCTAGTGACACATATATGGCTTTGAAGGAATATTGGTAACTTGTCAAATGTTAGCTGAAACATTTGTTTATGCAACTGGTGAATGCAGACGCAGGTTGATGATGAATGATGATGAATTAAGTGTCTGAATTCACTCTAATTGGTGCACTAATAGAGCAGCGCTATATAGGGAAATACACATAAAGGAATAGTGATCCATTCCGGTCACAGCCCAGGATTTGCTTAAAAATTCCTCTTGGGGAGAGGAAAGACATTACAGTGTAGTGTAACATGTAAGTGGGACTTTTACAGAGGCTTCATCTGTACGCTGTTCATTATCAAAGTCATGCAGGCATTTAAAACAGGCAAGTGCGCGTGCTCAAACAGGACGCTGCTAATATAACTACTACTACTATAGAGCAGAATTCACACGGATGAAAAGACATTCTCATATTCCCAACTCCCCCGGGGTCTTCATGCAAGAGACGGATGTAAACTACTGGGAAAAGGCACGACAACAGCAGGCCGTATGGAGGCTGAGGCAGCAGCACCTCCTCTCCTCCTCCTAAGGTGAAATATCCCTCCCTGCGGCCCGGGCGGGGCGACCCGGACGTCTGACCTTTCGACTTTTTACCGTTCTCCTCATCGGTCGCCGGCTGGAGTTTCAGTCGAGAGAGCGGTCACGGTTATGTTCTCGCCTCAACGCACCGGGACTTTGTCATTTCATAGAATCACATTCATGGTGTAATGAGGAAATGAAGTATGCTCTGTTTTTTTTTTTTTTTTTTTTTGGCACGTACGACCTGGATCGCTGAAGTCAGCTGACGTGCCGGGTTGAAACAGCGGGTGTGTATTTGTGTTGAAGTACCTGCTCTGCTTGATGGTATTCACCGTGCTGCTCACACCCAATGTCAAACACATACTTCCCCGGACCAGACGGCTGCAAGAGATAAGAGTGGGAGGAGGCACTGACCGATCTCAGGTAGAAGAGCAAAGATAAACACAACGATACGGAAACTACTGTGACAGAGGACTATTGTTATCGCTAAACTATTATTATTACAATATGATGACTGCACTTTGAAACTTACAGCTTCCCAAATGTAATGACGGAGGAGGTACATTTAGAGGAACTGCCAAGTTGATGTACAAGGATACTGTGTACAGTTGAAAATGTACTTAAAACTACATTTAGGCTTGTAACAACGCATTATGTAATAACACGACAAAATGTAATAAACTTTCACTTCATTATGTAATAACACCCGTATTTTGTAATAATCTGACCCATTTGGTAATACACAGCTTGAACGCAATATGTAATAAATTTCCCCACATTTTGTAAAAAAATATTACATATTGCGGTGTGTGTGTGTGTGTGTGTGTCTCCTGACATTTGTGTGTAGCAGTACTTAGATGTTTGTGTCAGTATAACACTGTGTTGTGCAGTTTCTATGTCTCTATGAACCTCAAGTACAGTTTCTATGAAGCTAAGGAATACAGTGACACTTCATGTAGTTTTGACCAATGAAAGATACTAATCTACTGAACTAATAGTTCAGTAGATTACCAATGAGAACTAACTAATGATTCATGCTAGAATGCATAAAATAAACATTGTTGTTATAATGTTATAATGATTTTTATGAATGAAGACATCCATTTTGGTTGGTTATTACATAATGCACCATATTATTACATTTTCATCAAAAAAAAGTGCAACTCCCGTATTTTGTAATAACCACCGCTATATGTAGGCCTAATAATTTATTACAAAATACGGGGAAATTTATTACATATTGCGTTCAGGCTGTGTATTACAAAATGCGTCAGATTATTGCAAAATGCGGGTGTTATTACATAATGAAGTGAAAATTTATTACATTTTGTTGAGTTATTACATAATGCGGTGTTATTACATAATGCGTTGTTACAAGGCTGTATATAAAATACCCTGAAAATGAAATAGTAATTGGCCAAATTACTTTTTTCTGTCTGGCACAAATGAACCAATCAGATTGTCACTGCTTCTTGCACATTCTAGACAGGTGAAAGTAAATCTGATGCTTGTAAGCAATCTAAAGATCTCAGGTCCAGCCGAGTCTGTTGTGAAACGAGTCAGACAAACAGAGTAACTTACGTTATTGTTGGCAAAGTTACCCTGGTATCTGTGGTTGGAGTGGATGAACTCTCCAGCTGTCTCCATCTTGCCGTTCACCCATGATCCCTTGTACTTTGAGCCAGTCTCATGGTAGAGGTAAACGCCCTGGCCGTGCCTGGCGAGGAGAGAACGCCAAGGTCTGACGTCAGGATTTTACCTTCTCAGAAGTCAGTTGAAACAATTACAATTTCCCATTTGGCAGACGCTTTTATCCAAAGCGACGTACACATGAGATTTTAATACAACACAAGCAAGGATCTAGTCAGGAGAGAACAACGAGAGTAAGAGCCATAAAGCTAAGTTCTGGTCCAACAGGACATAGGTGCCAAGAGGCAGTGCATAGAGGCAGATAAATAGTTTTTTTTGGTTACACAGTCCATTAGGTGAGAAGGTGTTCACTAAAGACTTTCAGATTTCCACAACAAAGCAACAGATAGAGGGCGTGACCCGCGTCAGCTGACCCACCTATCGAAACTCAGAGAGTGAAACCAGGAAGTGCTCAGCCACAACAAAGCCTGACAACAGCTGAAGTCCAAATCTTTTTTTTTTTTTTTTTTTGAAGATTTATTTGTTGAAAACGCACCAAACAAGTACACTTGTCATTTTTTATACAAAGTGTAAAATACAATAACAGGAGAAAGAAAAGAAAGAAAGGAAAAGAGGAAAAGAAAATAAACAAAAATAAAACACAACCTCCCCCCGCCCCGTCCCGAGAATGGTACAATGAGCAACACCAAGTCCTTTAAGGATATGTTAATGAGAAAAATAAAATAGCAGGTCCACTAAGTAAATAAATATGGTCCTAAGTCCAAATCTAACCCAGAAACAAAGATTCAAAACTGACTGACTGACTTCTATCTCCTATGTCCTAGATCTGAGCTTGGTCGGTAGTGATGTAAAGAATGTGTGCAGTGTAGTAAATGGGCTAAAACATGCAAAAACCCTGATATGGTTGTTTTAAAAGAAAGATTTTGTGTCTATAATTATTCAGTAACGACCCCAACACTGCTGCTGCTCACGTATTTTTCTGTATCGTTGAGATTACACGAAAGACATGAGTGATTAAAATCAGGAAGACAAAGGGGAAAATATCTCCTTTCGATACAGGATCTGACCCCAGCCCAGCAGGGCCATGCGTGCTGCCAGAGATGAAAACCTTTAAACACTACAGCATCTCAGTACCATGCACTTGAGGTGTCGAAGCCATAGATGTACCTTATGTGCCGTAGCCACTCTCCGTCATACGTGTCTCCGTTGGGGTACGTGTAGACCCCATGACCCTGCCTCAGGTCCTCCACCCAGGAGCCTGACAGACACAGAGAGGCAAAGAGGAGAAAACATTCTGTAAGAGCCAAGTTTCTTATGCTGAATCCAGATGTCCACCCTCCGGACTTGTGGACTGAAACCCTCGTGGACTTCAGTCGTACGTACCGCGACGTGTTCAACCTCATCACGTCGAGTCTGCGAGGGCGCCAGACCGCAAGGCTATAAGCCGCTGACAGACAGGCCTCAGGTCTGTTTCACTCGTTGCCGTGGAAACGTTTGAAGCAACAGTCTAGCGACAACTACAATCATGTACACGGTGATCACTGCCGCACTTGCGTATGTAATCGTTCTAGGCTTGTTTTGTGAGTGAACAAAATGATACATTTCTATACAACATATAGGCTACACACATTCAAATACAGAAATGTTTGTAAATAAGAACCAGACTATGGCTAAATAAATTGGGTATTTCTTACACTGGAAGACCTTCTTTTGTGGTTTTTCGTTCATTTTTCATAGCCTGGATATTTGGCATTACACTGCACAGCTTTTATAGGCTACCATCACTTACAGACTACAATAATAAAATGCATTTTGATTACCTCTATAGCCTATACTTCTACATATTTCTGTCATGATGTGGTTGAATATTATTTCTGGCGACGTTTTAATAAACGTTTTAACGTTTTAATAAAGTCATTGTTTTACACATTCATAATAAGTTATTTTTGTTTTTTTGTTCGGCAGTTGGAAAAACTACAACGTCACGTCCGTTTTGCAATGAATTGTGGGTAATTAAATCAGTGAAGTCTGGTGAAGTCTGCACCCCAAGTGGACTCTCTGGAAGTCTGCGGAAAGTCCGCTTGAGGCCCCTTGTGGACTGGATGGATTGTGGATTTGGAGCCTCAGCACTCAGCAGACTTTGCGGGAAGTCTGCGAGTCTGCAAGTGCGGTGAAGTCCGGACTTTTGGATTCAGCTTTACACTCTGTGTCAGGAGCCAAAATGGCCGGTGCGCTCCTGCATACAAGAGCGGTAGTTGTACTGAACCTCTGAACCCCTGAGTCTCAGAGTGAGAGGCTAAATTTCTCATTTGGGTCACCAGTTGAAAAAGTTTAAGAACCCCTGCGGGAGAGCAATATTTTTGCAGCTGTGGACATAAATTTCGACAGTCACTCACACACACACACACACACACACACACTTGTGGAAGAAGTACTCTGATCCTTTACTTAAGTAAAAGTACCAATACAGCAATGTAAAAATACTCCATTACAAGTAAAAGTCCTGCATGAAAAATCCTACTTAAGTAAAAGTACATAAGTATTAGCAGCAAAATGTAGTTAAAGTATTAAAGTAAAAGTAGTGGTTTGGTCCCTCTGACTGATATTTTATTATATATGACATCATTAGATTATTAATACTAAAGCATCAGTGTGTAAGCAGCATGTTACTGTTGTAGCTGCTGGAGGTGTAGCTAGTTTGAACTACTTTATATACAGCTAGTTTAGTCCAGTGGTTCCCAACCTAGGGGTCGGGCCCCTCCAAAGGGTCACCAGATAAATCTGAGGGGTCGTGAGATGATTAATGGGAGAGGAAAGAAGAAAAAACAAAGTTCTGATACGCAAATCTGTTTTCAGTTTTTGGACTTTTTCGCCTAATCTTTGATTTTTGCTGAAATATTGGATCATTTGAACGTTTATTGAAATGAAACCATGTGAGGTTTAGAGGGAAAAATCACTATTTGGTGGAGCTGTTAACAACTCATAGACATCTGAAATGTGACCCGACTACACACTGCTTTTTGGAAGACGTCAAAAGCCAAAAAGGTTGGAAACCACTGGTTTCATCTTTAACAATGTGTTGTATTTTAAAAGCTTGTTATATTATCCATTGTGTCAAATCTCCATCTGAAAAGTAACTAAAGCTGTCAAATAAATGTAGTGGAGTAGAAAGTACAATATTTCCCTCTGAAATGTAGTGGAGTAGAAGTATAAAGTAGCATCAAATGGAAATACTCAAGTAAATTACAAGTATCTCAAAATTGTACTTAAGTACAGTACTTGAGTAAATGTAGCCTACTTAGTTACTTTCCACCACTGCACACACACACACACACACACACACACACACATACACACCAATGAAATGCAGAAGTTGGCAACAAGGTTTGTTTCTTTCTCGTAACGTGGCTTTTTGCCATCCACCATCATACCTTCATATTTGGACCCATCTGGATAGTAGAAGATGCCTTGTCCATGTTTCATATTGTGGTAATAATCTCCCACATATCTGGCTCCGTTCTTGAAGCGGTACGTCCCCTGTTAGACAAAACAGTGTCAAAGATAAATAAGTCAAAGAGGCCACACTGCCTTAGGTAACATAATAGGCAAACTGTATGGCAGTGGCAATAGAAAACACTGCCTTTGTCATAGACAGACCAATGAGCCAAAACCAATGTGAACAACATAGTGGGCTTTAAGGAGCAAAATTAGACTGAAGAATGCTGTTTTAATGGAAGTTGTTTACATTCTATATATGTACAGTCAATATACATATATACTTTACCTACTCTTCACCCTATGTGAAGGACAGGGCCACAGAAAGCAATGCTATGGCAAACTAGTGTTGTGAAAATTGCAACATAACCAACATGTTAACTTTAATTAGTGATTACTTTGCTAAACTTGCTTCTAAGCATGCCTTATTTTGACTCAGAGTTGTCTTGGTCTCGGTCGCTGCTGTGTGTTAACTTGACTTTTTCCTGCCTATCTTAAAATGTAATAACAGGGTCATTTTTTAATGTTTTTTTTTTTTTCCCCTCAGCACAACAAACAATTTAAAGGATTTCAACCTGTGTACCTCAAACTTCAGTCCATTGATTCGTCAATTCCCATACATTGATTAATTATTATTTCTACACCTGGGAAGACATGTACACTGTTTATTGCCTATTTTGGTCTTGAATATGACTCAATTTGCTCTGGTCTTGGTCTTGACATGGTCTCGACCCTCTTTGGATCTGGTCTTGACTTGGACTCGCCTGGACCTGGTCTTGGAACTGACCTGGACTCGACTAAGGCGGTCTTGACCACAGCCTTGTCTATATCATATCATACCTGTCCAGTCCTCTTTCCATTCTCATACTGTCCCTGATAAATGTCTCCACTGGGCAGCACTGCCTTCCCGACTCCATGCCTCTCTCCTGCTTCATTTCTGTCCCCTTCATATTCCTGATAGAAACATAATTGTTATTTAACAAGCACAGACAGAGACTGACACATAAAAAGGCAGGCAGGCGCACACACACACACACACACACACACACCTCGCACATAGCTAACGTTAGCTAAAACCAGCCAACAATAAACCAACAACAAACCTGGCTTATTAAAACGAGCTGACTCACTCACCCCGAGGTAACTGCGTTCATCGTCAAACTCCTCAGATCCTGCATCTGACATGTTAATATATTAACAAGTTATAAATTTGCTTAATTAATGTAAAATGTTAGTTTGAAATTGACTGGTTAGGACTGGAGAGATGCTCAGGAAACTCCAACTGCTACCGCTCTCGTACGTTTACGGTTACCATGACAACTGTGCGTGATCCCACGTGACCCCCAACAAAAAAACAACAACACAAAGGAAAGAAAATAACGTTGAAAAGTCCTTTTATCCAAAATTAAAACTGAAAAGGTTTTTTTGTTGTTTTTTTGTAAAGTATTCTGTTTCTGGTCTGTCATTTTCTTACGTTTATGGCAAATTTTCAGCGCTGGCCAGCTGACGAGGAACAGGAACTCTGGCTGCGAAGATTATATAAATATAAAGCAGTTCTTCGCATTATGTTATCATCAATTATTGCTCTTAACAACAACTACTGTTCAACACTACTAGGCTACTACTATTCATCATCATCATCATCATCATCCTTAAATAATAATTTTAAAATAACTTTATTTATGGAGCGTTTATATAGAGTTTCCAAAGTGCTTTTTTATCAGTAAAAAAAATGTTTAGGGTCGAGAGAGAGAGAGAGAGAGAGAGAGAGAGAGAGAGAGAGAGAATGTGTGTGTGTGTGTGACTGTGTGTGTGTGTGTGTGTGTGTGTGTGAGAGAGAGAGAGAGAGAGAGAGAGAGAGAGAGAGAGAGAGAGAGAGAGAGAGAGAGAGTAAGTACATGGGAGGGGATGGAATTATTTTTCTGTTACTTAATTTTTTTTTTGTTATAATTTGTTAATAATTAAATTGATGATTAATCTCTTGCTACATGCTTTGGCAATAGTGTTTGTTTGTGAACTGTCATGCCAATAAAGCACCTTGAATTGAATTGAGAGAGATAGAGAGAAAGAGAGAGAGAGAGAGGCAGGTTGGCCAAAGATCAAAACAACCGGACAGCCACGAGCCACCGGTTCCTTGTTGGGCAGATGACGTCAGAGCAGCGAAGAGGGAGCGAGCGAGCGCCGACCAGCAGCGGCAGTCTGCGGTGACAGATGTAGCATTCAGAGAACAAGGAAGTGAAGGATATCTCTGCTCGTTTGACGGCAGAAAGGAACACTATTTTATCGGCTTCTTCCACCGCTTTCCGTACGAGGTAAGCTCATCACCGGGAACGGAGGGGTGGCGGTGAATTTTGTCCGTGTACGAGTCCGAGACCGAGGGCTGGACGGTCGGCGGCGGTTTGAACGTTTGCTCGAGCCGTGATGTGGTCTAGTTAGCTGCCGTTAAAGAGAAGCTGGGGGGTCGGTCGTGCTCGTACGATTTATTGACAGTAACAGTTACTATTGTTTCACACAGCAGGTGAAATGAACCGCCGTTCATGGCTGCTACTATTGATAAGCCGTATCGCTTTTCGCTTTATCGATTAACCATCGTTGATAACAGAAGGTTGAGGCTACAAAGGCGCAGTGCTTTTGCTAGGGTCTCTTCGATTAGGGTTTAGTATACGATATCCGAGAAAAATAAGTGAAACGGAGAGAAAAAAAACTGTACTGTAGCTCTTGAAGTATCATCATTACGTCTAAAATCCAGACTCTTACAGTCCAGCAGCTTCACAGTCCACGTATGAAGTTTCAGATGCTCTTTTCATACTCAAGTCTGAGTTCGAAAGCTTGAATCGGGTTTGGGTCGGTTGTTCCTGTACGTGAAACGAACTAGAAACGGAGATCAGCTGCAGTGTGGACCAGTGAGTTGGTGAAATTACAACTGTGGTTTCATGTTACCATTAGGTGAAGCTGAGAACCAGCTACAGCCTTGTCCTTTCTCTCATGTTGGCTGGGTTTCCTGGTTGCAACGTCACGATGTGCTCCCTGGTCTCCACTGTAGTATAGAGAGGAGTATTCATGCAGGCTGGGCTACTGTAACTCCTCCAGAGCTTTACAGCAGCTCGGAGTCACATGGATGCCCAAGTGCAGTGATGCTGAGCGGGCTGCCGTGCCAAGCTTGGTCCGTAGGCGGGTCGTATTTGGTTTAAACAAGTAGAGGAGGCAAAGGCAGCAGATTAGAGAAGAGGACTTGTGAATGGAAGGTCGCCAGTTTGAATCCCAGAGCAAATCTGGGTGGGGAAAGTGAATGAGAAATGCTCTCTCCTCCCTGAAATACTGTTGAGGTGCCACTGAGCAAGGCAGTTCACCCCTAGTTGCTCCTGCTCAGTGACCAACAGTAGAAGAAGTTATTCATAGTAGAGCTGAACAATTAATAAAAAACAACAACAACAACAACGAAACTGCAATATGAACTTCTGCAATTTCCAAATTACAGAGGCAGCAATTCATTAAGAGAGAGGGGCATCCAAAATTGATTTCTAAACTAGGTATTTTAGAGCTCTGGGTAATCTAAGGTCCACAAATTAAGTACAATATTGGTGAAAACCTTTCATGGGCGATAATTCAATATTATCGTTTATCGTCTTTCAGTGGAATCATTGTGATGATATGAAGATATTTTGATATCGTGACACACATTTCTGCTGTCTAAATTGATGATGACAAGCAAATTTTACTTAAAAACTCTCATAAAATGAGGTATGGTAGGAATATTATTTGAATATTTCTGTTTTGTTTGACATCACACCTAACATCACCATTCGGTTCAATGGGATGAACATTAATTTGATTATTTAACGTGATTTTGCATACATGAACCATATCGTGATATATATTGATATCGAGAAAAATCCTTATGATTATCGTAATATTGATTTCCACCATATCGCCCAGCCCTAAGCCATCTTGGTAGGTGTGAATGGTAAAACACCATATTGGTAGGAAATGCATGTGACATCATGGGAATACTATCATAATACTGTGCAGCTCCCAGGTGGGAAAGTGTGTAGGATCAATGTCATGATTTGCATTTTTTTTTTGTCCAAGTCCATTATTTTCCCCACATAAATATCAAATAAAAACATGTAATATGTCTACAATATCTGCTTCTTGACAAGCCAGTTCGGTTTTGGTGTCCCAAAGTCCAAAAATGTCAGGTGATGCAACCTGAACATACACAAAAAGATCCAAACTGCAATAAGAAGATTTTCTCAATTACAATTCTGGTTATATGCATGTTAGACACTACAGTGATTAACGTTTTTAGGTTTTCAGTCGTGGTAAAGAAGAAGAAAGTGCATTATTTAAAATGTTTATGGTTGCATCACTTGCCATTTTCTGGGTAGTAGGATCAGGATCAAAAGATTATTGCTGCCTTAAACGCAGTTTAAAACAAATGTGTATACACAGAATACATTCTTACAGACTTAAAATTGCATTTTAAATCCATCTTGGTTCAGTTTGTTTATGGTCAGATTTTTTTTTCAAAATACAGTTCAACCAAATTCCTTATGACCACACATTTTCTTTGGGTTAGTGTTCAGCATTGTGTTTGCATGAACCTCTGTAGATCATCACAAGGCTTCCCTCCTTATTTAGGTTTAAGTTTCTGACTCGACTTATTCTTGTGTTAAACTTTGATATTGAAACCTGGTTTTTAGACTCGGATGGAACCGGGCCAGATGTGGATTAAGCTGAGCAAAATGTCAGATGCAAGATTTGTGAGATGACAGATGAGTCGGTGACACTGGCGGTGAAAACCCACACGTTATGGTAATTTCACCATTTTGGTGTCATCACTGATGGATTGTTGTCGACCTCCCCCTGTCTCTCTCTCTTTCTTTATCTCTCCTCCCATACTCTCTCTGTCTTTACGTCTCAATCTGTTTCCCTTCTCCCTCTCTTTCCCACAACCTCCATCTTCCTCTGACTCCTCTCCTCCTCCCTCTCTCTTTTCTCACCCCCCCCCCCCCCCCTTTCTTCCAGACTTCCTGACTTTCCGTCCAGCTCCAGTGAATCCTGTCGGCCATGTGTCCCGGCGCTGCCGATTTCCCAGCAGCCTCCTCTGAGGTGGAGCTGAGCCGAGGCAGCACCGCAGTGTCTGCCACCTCGTCCTGAGATCAGATCTGCCGTCCATCACTGTCACCGTCTTTGTCAAAACTCGAGTCTCAACATGGCCCCTATTCCTCCTGGGATCCGCCTGCTGGTCTCCTTCAACAGGGACCAGTGGTGAGTCTGAATCCGAGTCTGACTGCCGTGTGTGTGTGTGTGTGTGTGTGTGTACATGCCACTGATAACTCTAAAGCTAACCATAGTACGTGGTCCACTAACCATCTCTGTCTTGTTGTAAACACATTTGATTAGCATTGATATTCGATACCGTGGAAAATATTGCGATATTCACAAAATATTGCGATACTCAATATTATTGAATATCAGCCCAAGCCTAGTCACAGTAACCTAAATTGGAAACCAATCTACCTCATCAGGCTATTCACTTTATTCACTTTTCTAATTATAATGTTGCTACTACAGGAAAACTGTTGCACACACTGAAAGACTCAGAAAGAAGAAAGAGTACTAAGAAAGGAAAACAGCTTCCCCATACTTTAACATTAAAAAAAAAAAAATTAAATTGTTAAGCTTTCAGTCCTACATGAATTTCATCAGGACATGCCCACATTTAACAATTATAATGTTGCTAAACGGATTTACACTCCCATCACAACAGTTATCAAACTTAACTTTGACCAGCAGGTGAAGTCAGTGGTTAAATTGTGCTTTCTGCAGAATAAAACTTCGTAATATCTCGCCATTCAGCCTAAAAATACCGAGATATGATTTTTGGTCCATATCGTCCAGCCCTACCTGGTTGTTATAGATTTGGAGATTATTCGAGCACAGCGGTAGCCGTGGTTGCTGTTCGATTTGTGACGCAAAGCCTCTATTAGTTTAAGTTTGAGTGAAAGTGACTGCTTGCCAACCGTTTGCCAGTCCGTCTTTTTAACACGCAAAACACAGTTCTGACCAAGTCCCAGTCCTGCCGTGTAAGTTTGCCTTTTGACAAAAGAAGTGTGTTTCTTTGTGTGCATTACAGTGCGTGCGTCCATCTGTCCCTGTCTGTCTCTGTCTATATGCCAGCGTCTGATATTCCTCTGTGCCTGTCTGTCAACCCTCAGCCTCTCTATCATCACGCCTCTGTGCATCAGTCCACAAGGCGGAGTAATTACAACGGTCCACACCGGCAGCCAGTTCCTGTATCCGCGAGCTGGCGAGTTCAAACACCCGGGGCATTGTGTAAACCAGATGTTCAGGTTTCTCCGTGACGGATATAATTTCGCGGCCCCACCGGTGTGCCGGTGTGCGTGGCATTCCTCCAATTTATGTTTACTTAACGTTGACATTTTAAGCATTTAGCTGACTCACTTATCCAGGGAGAGTTACACTGAGCAGCAGAGCAGTACAGCAGTAGAATAAGCTTCAGTTTCTTAGACCAAGCAGCCAACAGTAAAGAATCTAACGGACAGAGAACCCTGGCGGTAGATTTAATGAAATATTCCTGTGACTGTAGAAATGATCAGGTATGACAGAGAAGCACTGGGCAAAAAAGAGAAAAAAAGAGCTGAGGAGAAACAGAAAGGATGTAACATTTAATTTCCTGGTTCCTGGTCATTTCCAGGTCTTGATCAATTTAAAAGTGTGTAAAATGCAGTACTATCCTGATATTCATAAGACTACACATTTTCTGTAGTCTTAGACCGCTGTCATCTCACATATTCTGATATTTGCTGTAATGAATAATCTTTACCTCTAGTGACACAGTGAGAGTTAGTAGGGCAAGACGGCTGTCTGCTCACACCAAAATCTTGATATCAAATCGAGAAGTGAAGGTCTGGAGAAAGTCTTGAATTTGGAAATTGAAAGCGCGTAGGAGCCTTGTAATTCCAAGACAAGAGCATACTGGAGCGAGAGGAGAAGTGGGTGAAAAGTGAAAAGACGACTCGCCTCTTTCTGCCTGTTACAAACACTCTGTTATTACAGGGATTTGTCTGTACAAGCTTGTGTTGAGGATCATCTTGTATTTTTACACCCCTCATACAAGTTTGCCTCAATCACTCTGAGCAATGTAAATTATTATTTTCAAACAGCCTTCAAAATGTGTTTCTCAAATCCGTTTCTCAAAAATGTTGCACATTAAATGATGATACCTCTAGACATTGGTCCAGGTCAAGTTTAACCTAAATAATATATTTTGTCAGAGCGTAGATTTCAGCTTCAGTGAGAACTGTGCACACTGCTCACAAGTTGTGAAATGTGGCTTCAGGCGCCCTGGTCATACAGTAGATCATGACAAAGCACTACTGTATATATATACAGTACTGTGCAAAAGTCTTAGGCATATGTCAAAGAAATCCATAAAGAGAAGATGCTTTCAAAACTTAATGAAATGAAAAATCAAAAATTTGCAATAAACAGCAGTCTACTGACACGCTAATGCAGAAAACAAACATCTAAGACTTCTAAGAAATGTATATAAAAAATCTAGGGAGCCTAAGACTTTTGCACAGTACTGTATATACACATATAGTATTGTGTTGTTTAAAAATGAATATGAACTTGTTTTCTTTGCATTATTCGAGGTCTGAAAACACTGCATCTTTTTTTTTTTATTTTGACCAGTTGTCATTTTCTGCAAATAAATGCTCTAAATGACAATATTTTTATTTGAAATTTGGGAGAAATGTTGTCAGTAGTTTATAGAATAAAACAAAAATGTTGATTTTACTCAAAACACATACCTATAAATAGTAAAACCAGAGAAACTGATAAGATAGAGCTGTATATATATATGTATATAAGCCCCCTATAGCACATACAGTATCTGCTATTGAAATACGGGCTTGTGTCAGAAGAGCTTACTGGCTGGGCGACAGTGAAATATTGAATAGTCCCAGTGTGTGTGCAGGCTGATAGGGGCGTAGGGGGGATGGACTGTGGATTAGTGTGTTTGCTTGGGAAAGCGTCTGTATACTGTGAGTCCTCTTCTGCTCAGGCATCGCTGTCTCAGTCTTTTTTTTTTTTTTTTTTTTTCAGTTTTCATTCCACAGCTTTAGATGCTCAACTCTCATTTCCAAAAGGGCAGTGTCCTGTTCCTCCACTTCATTCATTCATTTCTGTAAGACAGGTTTTCTCTGCTTCCAACGTTCCTTCATCTTCAGTGATGAATTTCCTGCTTTTCCACTTTCAACTGCCGCTGTCTTGCTCTTCTACCATTATTTCCACCTATTTAGTTTTGTCCTGATGCTCCGTCCTTCTTGTGTGTGTCCAGGAAAAAAAACCCCAATTTAGATCATTTTTAACCTCAGATTCAGATTCCTTTACTGTCATTGCACAGAGTACAACGAAATTGAGTGTCAATCCTGACGGTGCATTCACACATAGCAAACAGCAATTAAAAATAGAATAGTTCAAGCTAAACTAATTAGTTAAGAGTGCTAAAATATAGGCTTTAAATAAAAATATAAAATGTAAATATTTCTGTAACCTGTAAAACAATACAATACGGTATTTTGTTCTTTTACAGGAACCTATCACTATCACTCACATGGACAATCAGTGTTCCTGGTGTCGGTGGCTGAAATCAGGGTCATAAACCTTTTCCTGTGTATGCTGGGAAGATAGACTGACTTCTATATACAGTACATACTGTGTGTGTGTGTGTGTGTGTCTTTCTGGCAGGGGAGGAGGGAGGAGCAGAGAGACTGGTGTCAGTGTTGCGTCACAGTGCTAACTAACATGGTTTTATGGCCTTGGGGATCAAAGAGCATTTAACACAGCGCCACTGTCTGTCCTGCTGCTTAGCAACACATCTGACATCATTTAATTGAATCCACCAGTCGAATCGTTGGCCATACACATGCATTATGTATTGTGATTTCGATATTTTTTCAGATGGATTATGTGCAGCTTTAGTACATAAAGCGCTGTCTGTCGTACACAGAAAGGCCATCAGTGACAGTTGAGGTGGAGCGGTATGTTGCCAGCTGTCTAGCTGTTGATTTCGGTCGGCCTGCTATCCCCACAGTTTACGGACACACACACACACAGGAACACACTCGCCACATGCCGTCCAGCTGTTGCGTAAGTGTGTGTCCAGTTGCTCTTCTCGAGCAGCTCTCAAGTCCGTCTCCGGTTGGCGGTGCAGAGCCTGGAAAGCCGGCTTAATGCCTTCACTCCGGGACAGATGAGAGGTGGACTTCAGGCTCAGTCATCATTTGCCAACTGATAAAGAGAGATGTGACATAGGGCCCCGCTGTATCTCACACCCGGCACAAAGCGCAGCGCAAGTGTCATTGCTAGTTTCCGACTGACGCAGTTGTCATTTTCACGCCCAGCGCACACGTTGTTTAAATAGCAAATGTACTTGCGCCCATCTTTGCGCCCATGGGTGTGTTGGTCTTAAAATGAGGTGTGGTCAGGAGCATTGTTGGCGCATCGCTATCTTGAGGCAGCGGAAAGTGATTGCGCCATTCACCAACAAAAACCTGGTCTAAAGTCTGGCGTAGTATTTTCCTGCTATTTAAAGGGCGCATTATTCAGATAGTAAGATGCGTCTCTCTCTCTCTCTCTCTCTCTCTCTCTCTCTCTCTCTCTCTCTCTCTCTCTCTCTCAAACACACACACACAAAGTTACCATGCAAAATAGAAAAATAGGGTCATCTACTATGAAAATTTGCACTTTACTTCGTTCCTAACATGTATTTTGTTGCCAAATAGCCATATGCTTTCACCATTACACAATGCCAAATGCGCAACGTGCATGTCCCGTTAGCCATCATCACACATTGCCAATTGCTAAATACGCAACCGACAACCAAGAAAATCAACACAGTAAATATGTAAAAAGCACAGCCCACCCGACGCACACACACATCTCCATTGGATTTGGACTCGCCCTAAATGCACTTGTGCCATGCGCTTTAGACCATGCACCAGGGATCGTTTAAATAAGGCCCAAAGAACCAACAATTTATAAAAAGTAATGTTGTCTGACCTGCCCCGGATCAGGAGCAACTGTTTCCCTTGAAGGTGAAGGACTTTTGGAAAGTTCACTCATGCTGCAGTGAAATACTGAAGTGCATTAATACTTTAAGGATTTCTCTGGAATGCACAGACGGGTTGTGAATAAGATGCAGTGAGTTATGTTGATATCATGAAACGACAGATCAGGGAGTTTATCTGCAGACTTTAGTGGTGTCGGCCATGTTGGTGCTAGAGAGGAAGAGTCTCTTCACTTGTGTAGTCTGTGGTTATAATGGGACGCTGTTTGGGAGTCAATATTATTGTGACGTCAGCAAAACACTGATGATGTCACTGCAGGTCGTGGATACATCCAAGGTTTTGAATGTATCAGGGTTTGGGCCATTCTTGAATTGAAATGAGAATGCATGGTAAATAAATTCAATTCCTTGGAGTTGGCATTGGAATGTGTATGTCACCCAGGAAACAGAATGTGAACTGAATTGGAATCAGGACGGGAAACAGAATTGAATTCCATTCATTTCCATGAAATTCCACTTCTAAGAGAGTTTGTCTCGACTCGCTAAACATTATAAATCAAACATTATGAATCAAATAAAAGACAGTTAAACAAACCAAATACAGTCATTTGATGCATAATGATTACACGTTCTGCATGGTAAATGGTATTTTAAAATGGTATTTTGACACACATTTCGCCTTTAACAAATATTGCGCCTCCTGCGATTTGAAAATTGCAGTAGGCCATATTGCGATTTCCATAAAATTACGATTAATCGTTCAGCCCTACTGTCCATTTTCTTTTATTGTTTCATTGGCTGTGCTCTGGTGCCAGATTTTAACTGACGGGGTTATGACAGACGGATTTTTTACTTTATTGAACTTCTGTTAAGGTGGATTATGTTCTAACTGAGCTGCCTTTGAGGTTTTATTGGACCAATATGTCTCTTTTTACCAGTGACACGTCTGCAGGATAACATTCCTGTCACTTCTCAAACATCTTCTTTAAACCCCAGTTGCATTATAAATAGCATGCGTATCATTGCGTACCTTCATATTTCCCAACAGTTGCCTCTGTGGGCTCAGGCGTGTCGTAATGTGCCGAGAGGGCAGAGCGGTCATTGTGGCTCGTGTTTTTATACGCTTTTTATATTTGCTTTTTACACAAGAACATGCTGGAAGAGGACCAGGAAAGGCACAGTGCCAGTCACACACCTCCCCGTGTCTCTTATTGTTTCACTAAGATCCACAAATAGCATCTGCTCTGTATAGTTTCTGTGGGCTGAGACCTGGAGTGACCTGTGTGACAGGATTGTTGTCGGGTTAGTATCTCTTTATGGCAGTGAAGGAGGTCAGCTCAGTTCATCAGACTACTTTTTAAAATTTCACAAGTGGAGGGGAAAAAGTTTACTTTCTTTCTTTCTTTCTCTCTTTCTTTGATTCTTATTGAGACCTGACAAAGACCCAGTAGAGTTGAAACACTGTCGATGTAATTCTATTAAATAAAGGTACCATTGGAGCATAGTGTGCCGGTTCTGCGCTTTGTTCTTTCTCCAGATTTTCCCTTCCCTTCCAGTCATCCCCCACTTTAAACTGAATTGAACGTCCCAGTTCCATTCATATTTGACAGTCCAGAGTTAATCTTGTATTATTATTATTATTGAAACCTGTGCTCAGGGCTGCCCCCTTGTGTTTCCTCCCTGCAGGTACAGAGCTCTCACCTTCACCCTCACCTTCCTGCTGTACACCAGCTTCCACCTGTCCAGGAAACCCATCAGCATCGTCAAGGTAACACACACACACACACACACACACACACAAAGCAGACTTGAAACTTGAGCCCGGCGCTTTCTATGAACATTCACCACCCTGTACTACAACACCCAGAAGGGAATGATTATATCATATATCCCCCACTCGTAACAAAACATGAAAAAAGTCAATGGAAGGAGGTGAACAGGTTGAGATGGATGTAACTCTGCTCCAGGCGGTGCAAACTGAGACGACTTGAATGAGAAATTCACCTGATACAGTAAAGCAAAAGCCAATGAGCTGCAACCAAGACTCTGTTCAGACAGCTGTAACTTTATCCCCCTACCAAGTATATATTCAGTGCCTGAAATTCATTTTTCAAAATGGGGGGGGGGGGGGGGGGTACTACTTGTGAGCTGAACTACAGGTCTTACGTTGTCCTATTCTTACCCAGAGGTGGTAGAAGTACACAAATTCCTTACTCAAGTAAAAGTGCAAATACTCATCCAAAGATATACTCTGCTAGAAGTTGAATCTGCCTCACGTTTGATATCACCCTGATATTTAATATGCGAAAAAAAAAGTCCAGCGGGTATTTGACCAATAACACAGAGCGTTGACATTTGCGCAAAAAGTAAAAAAAAAACAAAAAAAACAAGCTAGATTCCCCAGAGAAGACAGAAGTAACACTTAATGCTCTTTTGGATTAAGAAAAAGTAGTGAGGTCCTTAGGTTTATAGACGCTCAGTGGGAACAGGAATAAAATCTGTAGAAAACGGAGATACTAGCTCTAAGATTGAAAACGTCCAGCGAGAAAAAAACGTAAACTCTTGCACGATGTCTGAAGCACTCTAAATCCAGTAAGGAGGGAAGAGACTAAAAGCTCGAAATTTAAAAAGCCGTTATTGTCATGAAGACCTTATGGTGGAAACTCAATGTTAGAGCTAATATCTCAGTTTTACCCAAAGAAGACGTTGGTCCTGGCTGCCAAGGCTGGCTCACAAAATGATCAAATGCAAGCAAGATAGAATAGAAAATATAATGCTGAATGGGGCTGAACAATTAATCGAAATTGTATTGAAATCGCAATATGGCCTACTGCAATTTTCAAATCGCAGGAGGCGCAATATTTGTTAAAGTTGAAATGTGTCAGAATAGCATTTTAAATTAAATATTGTGGTGCTGCAGAGATGTCCTGGCCTACACATCATATTCTACAGACTTAAGAAAACATCTTTGTTTGGTACAGATCCCCGCAAAAATCACACCATAATCATTTTACTACGTTTTTCAATGAAAATGAGAATAATGATGTAAAAATGATCATTCCCTCTAATATCGCAAATCATATCGCAATTGCAATATCAGTCAAAAATAATCGCAATTAGATATTTTTTCAAAATCGTTCAGCCCTAACGCTGAAGCACAGATTCAGGTAATCCACATTGTCTCATCATTCCTCACCTTCAAAAAAAGAAATTGACTAAAAAAAAAAAAAAGAAAGTGCTTTCTGTTTCTCATTTTTCAAGCGACGTGATCAAACGTCAAGTGAATAAAGAACGTAGGATTAGACGGTGTGGTGAACTGAACTTTGGACCGGTTGTTTGTGTTGACAGAGCGAGCTTCATAAGAACTGCTCGTCCGCCAGCGAGCTCGCCACCGCCATCAGCAGCGGCGGCGGCGGCGGCGGCGGCCAGCAGCCCGCTCTCCACGCCGACATGGACTGCAGCTGGAAGCCTTTCGGTTCGTACCTGCAGGAGGGCTGAGATTTCTAGGGGGCTTTGGAGGATTTCAGGGGGGGGGTTTTTCTTCTTTTTTTTGGTTGTATTTGGATGCAGTGGAGCTGTCTAAGCGTTTTGTTATGTCAAGATTTATATCTTTTTGGCCCATGATACTGACGGTCTGCTGTTACACTGTTATACTGATACTGTCTGTTTAGCACATATGCAGCAAATTTTCACTTTGCACTTCTTGAGTTCAACCAATATGTTTTTTTTTTGTTTTTTTTAAAGCCGATACCAATATTTGGTAACACTTTATAATAACCATCATTACACTTTAGTTAATAGTTATTTTACTGTTAACAAACAATGAAATGACCATTAATAATGTTTACTAATTATTAGTAATGCTATAATTTATGTTATTGTATAATTTGTTTGTGTAATATAAAATCATTTGTTTATAAATTATATATTGTATCATAGCTGATAAGAGACGGTAAAAAGGGTAAAAAGCTATGATACAATATATAATTTATAAACAAATGATTTTATATTACACAAACGAATGATAAAATAACATTAGCATTACTAATAATTAGTAAACATTATTAATGATCATTTCATTGTTTGTTAACAGTAAAATAACTATTAACTAAAGTTTAATTAACTATCAATTTACTATTTATTAATGATGGTTATTATAAAGTGTTACCCAATATTTTTGTTTTGAAGCTGCTGATAGCTGATATTTTGTGCTGATATTCACTATCTTAAAATGTTTCAATTTTCATGCCAAAAACAAAGTACACATATCCAGTGTTTTCCCCCCAGAATGATATTCTTGTCAGGGTGGAAAAGCCTCTGAAGCAGCATTTAGACCAGTGGTTCTCAACGTGGGGTCCGGGGACCACCAGGGGTCCTTGAGGGGGTTCAAGGGGGTCCCCAGCAAACGGTTGAATTGTTAAACGTCCCCATTATTTCATTTACAAGAAGTGAACACAATTAGAGAATGTAGAAGAATGACTGTTTTGATCATAGTTTCTCTGTTATCTCTTTACCTGCAATACAGATAGTCATGGAATTCTGGACAAAATCATATCTAACAATAAAAATATTCTCAGATTTGGGTCCAAGAGACAAAATCTCATCAAATGGGGGTCTGTAGCCCTAATGTGGACTAAATTAGGGTCCTTGATAAGAAAAAGGTTGAGAATCACTGATTTAGACCATCATGGGACACTAAAGCTCTCCAATGAAACAAGGAAGAGTGACCCACCACACCTAATATGGAAGAGAAACTCTGGGATAGGTTGCTTCCTTTACATGAAAAAATAACTCATGAAAACATTATTGACCAATCAAACGAATACATAAAACGTGCAAAGAAAATAAAATGTCATTGCAGCTTTTACAGGCTGTTTTTATGTAGCTGGTGAGGGAGGAACCTGGCCAATAACGGATATTTAGTAAAAGGCCAATAACCATGACTGTGTATGTAACATGATGCTGTTCTCCTGTCTCTTCCCAGATAAAAGCAACTACAAACAGCTGCTGGGAGCCATGGATTACTCCTTCCTCTGTGCCTATGCGGTGGGCATGTACCTCAGGTGAGGAACGGAGAGGAGAAGGGGGGGGGGCTTCATTCATCTCAGAGGGGAAATCAGGTCACTGCAGCAGCAAAGAGTGGAGGGGCAGATTAGGGAACAAAGAGTAAGAGATACCAAAGGATATCGATAAAAAGAACAAAGGATAAAAATACGATAAACTGCCAACATTTTTTAAGATGGTGTCTTCATGATGCCAATAAAAAATTCAAGCCCTGTATTTGTTATTTCCCTTGGTCTTTCTTTACCTTTCTTTCCTTCCGTTGCTCACCCTCCTTTCCTGTCTTTCTTGTTTTTCCACCAAAGCCCCTCATTCTGTCGCTTCGTGTTACCATATTGTTACTGGTGTGTGAGACAGTGTAGCATCAACAATACTTCTCAATAGATTTGAACTCATACTGCGTACTATTTAGAAGGTATTTTGTATGGAAAGAGCTTACTGCCAGCAGAGGTTGTATTTTAATTGCATCAATTTGGATTTCTCTCGGTCTTATTGAACTGTTGAATTAGAAAAATCAAATCTGCATGAATGAAGCTGAATTTGACTGAGGAAAACCAGATTTTAAATGATAGTCAATCATTAAATTCAATAATAATTACATTCAATTTCAAGCGATCACATTCAATTTCCTATTGTGTCTTAGAAATTCAATTTGTGAATTCATTTATTCAGCAAATCATTTTTTATGCATTCAGAATTTCAACATGATAAAGTGAAATGTGTGCAATTCAGATACAAAGTGTGCTCGAGTAATCTCTTTCCATCATTTTGAATATACTGACTAAGTACATTTTGAAGTTGAACTGCCAATGAAATGCCAGAAAAACTAGTACATGAGTACATTTAAATGTTATATACAGTATATTTATATATAAGTGATAGCCAATATCTGGCATATCTGGACGTAATTCAGTACATATAGGTATATATGTTACCTACATGTGTAAATCTGATAATGCGATTGTCTTCCAATGCATATTTGCATGTCTGGACTCATTTCTGTGTATTTATTGTCCCATCTGAACACCTGATAATAGTATAATAGAATAGCTAGCGAACTTATCAATATCACAGTTCTCTGCTGCTGCAATGATCCAGTTTCCCCACTGGGATCATTAAAGTTTTATCTAATCTAATCTATTATTAATGTTTCATTGACGTTAAGGTTGGATTGACATTAATATGTATTCCCTACCGCACACATTTGATCAGGTCATATAACACATGAGATTCCAAATGAGACAGAGCTTAACTGGAGGTATATATCTTTACAACCTGTCTGATCGGAATATGTTGTTGTGGTTAATGTGATGTCATCACCGCGCGCCCCTGCAGCGGCATCATCGGGGAGCGCCTGCCCATCCGGCTGTACCTGACGGTGGGCATGCTGACCAGCGGCCTGTTCACCTGCCTGTTCGGCCTGGGCTACGTCTACAACATCCACAGCCTGGGCTTCTATGTGTTCGTCCAGGTGAGACGGGCAGACACACAGGGATCCGGGGTTAAATACCTTGCTCAGAGACACTTGGGCAGGTGTGGGGAATTGAACCCCAAACCGGTTCCTCCTGTTGGTGGATGACCTTGCTTGAATCAGAATCAGAATCAGCTTTATTGGCCAAGTATGTACAGATACAAGGAATTTGACTCCGGTTATTCGTTGCTCTTAATGTACTTACACAGAATAAATATATAGCTAAAAACAAGGACAACAAGATGAACAGAGGTAAACCTAAACATTTAACTACTATGTACAAATATGCATATATATAAAAAAGTATATATATATGTGTATATATACATATATACATACAGTACATACATACATACATATACATATATATATACGTGTGTGTGTGTGTGTGTGTGTGTGTGTACTGTATGTATATATACACACACACACACACACACACACACACACACACACACACACACACACACACACACACATATATATATATGAGAATCTGTGGGTGCCCTGTGCACAACCATGCTACTCCTCCAGGGTGCAGCCAGAGCAGGAACAGTACAACATTCAAGATCAAAGTAATCCAGCGCACACCAGGATTGTTCAAATCGACTTTTTAGTTGAATTCATATAAAATATTGGGGCAAACAATTTTGCATTGTGGCTTCTTCAGGTTCGCTCTAAGAAGAAGGAAGAGCGAACCTGAAGAAGCCACAATGCGAAACGCGTTGTTCGCCATTAATTAAACTAAAAAGTCGATTTGAACAATCCTGCTGTGCGCTGGATTACTTTGATCTTGAATATACATATGTATATATGTAACCAACACTAGGACAATAGTGTAACATATGTAAACAACACTGGGACAATAGTGTAACATGTAAACAACACTAGGTCAATAGTGTAACATATGTAACCAACACTAGGACAATAGTGTAACATATGTAAACAACAGTAGGACAATAGTGTAACATATATAAACAACACTAGGACAATAGTGTAACATATGTAAACAACACTGGGACAATAGTGTAACATATGTAAACAACACTGGGACAATAGTGTAACATATGTAAACAACACTGGGACAATAGTGTAACATATGTAAACAACACTGGGACAATAGTGTAACATGTAAACAACACTAGGAGTGTAACATATGTAAACAACACTAGGACAATAGTGTAACATATGTAAACAACACTAGGACAATAGTGTAACATGTAAACAACACTAGGAGTGTAACATATGTAAACAACACTAGGACAATAGTGTAACATGTAAACAACACTAGGAGTGTAACATATGTAAACAACACTAGGAGTGTAACATATGTAAACAACACTAGGACAATAGTGTAACATATGTAAACAACACTAGGACAATAGTGTAACATGTAAACAACACTAGGACAATAGTGTAACATGTAAACAACACTAGGACAATAGTGTAACATATGTAAACAACACTAGGACAATAGTGTAACATATGTAAACAACAAGTGTTATCCAAATACAGATAACAGCACAGATAGACGTACACATAAATGCATACACACATACTGTATATTTACACGTACATATAGACAGACTACACACACCAATACATGAACACACACATGCATTTATGACTACATGCGTTTACACATACACACACACACACACACACGCACACTGTACATTCAACCAATAAATACAGCCCACTCTCGTTATAGTCTTTAAACAAGCACAAGTAATATAGTTAATCTTGGGAGCAGTAATCATTTTAAATTAATCCTACCTAGTAACAAAATTTCCATTTTGCTCCAAGTTTGCAACAAATTTACAGGCTGAAGATTGATCTGCATCATGTTATCCTGGTGTTACTTTAATACCTAGAGCAGTGATTCTCAACCTTTTTCATGTCAGGGACCCCTAATTTAGTCCATATTAGAGCCGCGGACCCCCATTTGATCAGATTTTGTCTCTCGGACCCAAATCTGAGAATATTTTTATTCCTAGATATGATTTTGTCCAGAACTCCATGACTGACTGTATTGTAGGTAGAGAGATAACAGAGAAACTATGATCAAAACAGTCATTCTCATATATTCTCTAACTGTTTTAACTTCTTGTAAATAAAATAATGTTGAAGTTTAACAATTCATCAATTTGCTGGGGACCCCCTGGAACCCCCTCAAGGACCCCTGGTGATCCCCGGACCCCACGTTGAGAACCACTGACCTAGAGTATTAGTTCTAGTAGCAGCAGGGCATATTTTTGAAAGGGGCATAGCTTCAGATTTGGCCCAGTCGATTTTATATCCTGAAATTTGTGAGAAATTTGCACTGACAGATCACATTCCAGGAAGAGCTATTTATTCAAGCTCTTTATTCAAAACACGCAGGAGGTCACATGGCCTAATAAATGCATTCCTCGTGCTTTCTGAAAACCTCTCGCCTCACTGTGAAATGTATTTTTCCCCCTCATTTATCCTTTCCCTGTTTTTCAGGTGGCCAACGGCTTGGTCCAAACCACTGGCTGGCCCAGTGTAGTCACCTGCATCGGCAACTGGTTCGGCAAGGGAAGGTGAGCTACAGTCAGACCCGGACTGAATCTAAACTCTCGTGAAACACTCGCTGTCATACACACAAAACCAAGAGTGTAGCGCGCTTATAAAGGAAATAAAGAAACACCCCACAGAATTTGCAGATTTTCCACAAATGCAGCACAGAAGCTTGTCAATGGATTTCATTTGAGCCTCTTTAAAATTTTAAAAAAAAAAGTAGATTTTGTTGCTGACATTAAGTGACAGAGTGTCAGGTTTTATGGCGCTATCTTTGTAAGCTGATCTAGTCTTAACACATTGTAACTCAATGTGACAAGAGGGTTATATGACCGCATGATAAGAAGCTGTTAGAGAGTAATATCTAATGTAATATAACTTGAAATAACATGGGCATTTTGTTAACAGTTAACAAGGCAGGTAGCACAGGGAAAGGTCACTGAGTGTGGATGCACAGTAGTTACACAGAAAGTGGGTTCACCAAAAATGTAAATTACAGTATGATGCTTCATCACAAAATAACTCCTGGAATGTGTTGAACATACAGATTGACGATATCTAACAGTGTAAGAGTATCTTGAGTAAAGTGTTGTCACTTTAACATGTCGTTATTCATTCAGGCACACTGCTATTACGAGGATAGTTTCCCCTCAGTCAAGGAAGATGCATTTTCATGAAGGAGAACTGGATTTCCCTCACTGTTTCTGTTCTATTCTGTTCTGTTCTATTCTGTGTTTTCCTGCTTCTCTCCCTGCCTGTCTCTCTCCTTGCCTGCCTCTCTCCCTGCCTGTCTCTCTCCCTCTCTCCCTGCCTGTCTCCCTGCCTCTCTCCCTGCCTGTCTCTCTCCCTCTCTCCCTGCCTGTCTCTCTCCCTCTCTCCCTGCCTGTCTCCCTGCCTGTCTCTCTCCCTCTCTCCCTGCCTGTCTCCCTGCCTGTCTCTCTCCCCGCCTGTCTCTCTCCCCCTCTCCCTGCCTGTCTCCCTGCCTGCCTCCCTGCCTGCCTCCCTGCCTGCCTCCCTGCCTCTCTCCCTGCCTGTCTCTCTCCCTCTCTCCCTGCCTGTCTCTCTCCCTCTCTCCCTGCCTGTCTCCCTGCCTGTCTCTCTCCCCCTCTCCCTGCCTGTCTCCCTGCCTGTCTCCCTGCCTGTCTCCCTGCCTGCCTCCCTGCCTCTCTCCCTGCCTGTCTCTCTCCCTCTCTCCCTGCCTGTCTCCCTGCCTGTCTCTCTCCCTCTCTCCCTGCCTGTCTCCCTGCCTGTCTCCCTGCCTGTCTCTCTCCCTCTCTCCCTGCCTGTCTCCCTGCCTGTCTCCCTCCTTGCCTGCCTGTCTCCCTGCCTGTCTCTCTCCCTCTCTCCCTGCCTGTCTCCCTGCCTCTCTCCCTGCCTGTCTCTCTCCCTCTCTCCCTGCCTGTCTCCCTGCCTGTCTCTCTCCCTGCCTGTCTCCCTGCCTGTCTCTCTCCCTGCCTGTCTCCCTGCCTGTCTCTCTCCCTCTCTCCCTGCCTGTCTCTCTCCCTCTCTCCCTGCTTGTCTCTCTCCCTCTCTCCCTGCCCGTCTCCCTGCCTGTCTCACTGCCTGTCTCTCTCCCTCTCTCCCTGCCTGTCTCTCTCCCTCTCTCCCTGCCTGTCTCCCTGCCTCTCTCCCTGCCTGTCTCTCTCCCTCTCTCCCTGCCTGTCTCCCTGCCTGTCTCTCTCCCTGCCTGTCTCCCTGCCTGTCTCTCTCCCTGCCTGTCTCCCTGCCTGTCTCTCTCCCTCTCTCCCTGCCTGTCTCTCTCCCTCTCTCCCTGCTTGTCTCTCTCCCTCTCTCCCTGCCCGTCTCCCTGCCTGTCTCCCTGCCTGTCTCTCTCCCTCTCTCCCTGCCTGTCTCTCTCCCTCTCTCCCTGCCTGTCTCTCTGCCAGGCGCGGTCTCATCATGGGCCTGTGGAACTCTCACACCTCGGTGGGAAACATCCTCGGCTCTCTGATCGCTGGATACTGGGTTTCCTCCAACTGGGGCCTGTCCTTCATCGTCCCGGGGCTCATCATCGCCGCCATGGGCGTCGTCTGCTTCCTCTTCCTCATCGAGCGTGAGTACAGCCTCCTCATTGGCTGGATGAGGAGGAGGAGGAGGGGGAGGAGGGGAAGGGGATAAGAGTGGATAAAGACTTAGTGCTGTATAAATGGGTTCTGGCAAGGAAGCAGCAAAATTTCTTCGCTCCTGAAATTGCTTTTCCACTGTATAAAATATAAAAACATCCAGACTTTTTAATCAAAAGGAAAGTAAAGCAGATGTTACTGATCGATTTTTCTCTTTGTGTGTGGATGAAAAACGTCTGTTTTGTAGTTGTTGTATTTCTCTCTCTGAAATTGTCAATCAATCAATGTCATCAATGGCCTCTAGAAGAGAGAGCGTTTGTTTCGAGTCAAAGTCTTTGTGGTTTGCGGCAACATCTTTTCTGTGTTTAAAATAAGAATGGTTCATGGCAATAAAAATGAAAAAGAAATTGCATCTCAGAGACCTCACAGTTTTAATGGGAGGATGACTTGTGTACCTTGTTGCTTCTTGTTTTCCCCTCTAGATCCAAATGACCTGAAAAGCATATATGCTCAGAACTCTTCCCCCAGCAACAACGTGAGTACAGAGTCTGTTCCTTCTGCCTTTTTACCTTCCAGGGAGTTAAAACACAAAATTGCCTTGATGCTCTGTGTGTTTTATGATCTGTTTGTGTGTGTGTGCATGATGTTAACTGTTACATGTTTTGTGTCAGCATCTGCTGTATACTAGTTAGATAATTCACGCTTGTGTTTTATACTGTGCGTTTGTCTTTTCTGTGTGTGTCAGTCTGTACTAGGGATGGGCATGAGTACTCGAGTACTCGATTTGGACGTCAGTATTCGTTCAACGGTTCAACGTATAGAGTGCTCGCATTTTTTTTTGCTTTGTAAAAAAAACATATGTATATAATAAATATAAGCGTAAATTGACCCTGTTCTATATTAAAAGTTAACATTCTTTAGACGGGACTGCTAGCAAAAATGATAGATCTGCGCACGCATCGTTACAGGATCTAACGTTACAGCCTGTGACGTTAATGTAACGTTAACTTTTTAATAGATTTTTCTTATTTATGTTAACTTTGAATTTATGGTTTAATAGGCTAATTGAAGCCTGGTTGTTCAATAAATGAATTTCAAATGGCACTTGTTTTCCGTTGTTGGCCAATTTACATAAATGTGAAAGCAGTAGATAGTAATAGATATTCTTACAGGCCTATAGCCTACGAAATTAACTGTTTAGCTGTTTAGCCAAACTTTGGTTCCGCTTGTGTGTTTCTAACACACCTAACTGCTTTTTCGCTTGGGTGTTAATTTCGGACCATATTCTTACGTTAGGTTTTTTTTTTTGCGAGTACTCGAGTACTCTATAATAATTTAATGCGAGTACTCGAATATTGAAATTACTTAAAATGACCATCCCTAGTGTCTCTGCATCCATTAGTGCCTCAGTGTGTGTTTCAGCTCACTTCAAGGTTCCCACCGGTCCTGACTTTTCGTGAATATCATGAGATTTTGAGTATGGAGGACCACAAGTGTCACGGAAATAGTAATAAAGCATTTCATTAATTAATAACTAATTGTACAATAAAAATAGGCATTAATACATTTGCTTACAAATTAATGTATTAATCTATGAATAAATAGACTAAATTACAAAGTAATTCATTATTTGATATTTTAATGGGCAATAAAAAGAGGAATTATAAAAAGAATTTACAAATGAAATATTAATCCATCAATAAATAGTTCAAATTAAAAAGGGATTTACAAAAACAACCATAAAACAGTCATTAAGTACATCATTTAAAAATACATTAATGAATTCATAAATAAATAATGGAGTTTAAAAATTTGAAAATGCAGTTTAAAAAGAGAAATAAATAACTGGATTCACAAATTGAATTAAGAATACAGATTTTAATCAGGCATTTAAAAGGGCAATATCCTTTCCCATTTGCATTTCCATTTCCCTGCTGCTTTTCCTTTTCCTAATAGCTATTCGATTAATTCATGAAATGCTTTATTACTATTTCCGTGACACTTGTGGTCCTCCGTATCTGAGAAGCATATTCCAGATAGGGAAAGTCAGGGAATTTGATCAGTTCTCTTGTTTCACATGTTTATTGCATTAGATGGTGTTTTTTAGCTGCTCAGACCAGATATTCAGATAGCTGCTTCTACTGCGCCTGCAGAGGAACTTGCCAACAAATTTAAAATCCCAACTTTTGCCTTCTGCTGTGGCGGTGAAGTGAAACTGGATGAATTAATGCACACACATAGGTCTGTCCACTTCTCCCTCTGAGTGTCCATTTTGGAGTCTGGGAGAAAAAAAATGTAATGCCGGATTTTGGTTTGGCTGAGTTATTTCAATTCCTATGTAATACTTTATGCAAAATCGAACCTATTAGACATTTTGAAATATCGAATATTAAACGAACAGTCACACAATGCTATTTTATGGAGCGATTGTATTATATAAACGCACATGACGTCCTGCGATACCGACCGGAAATGCTTTTTTTTAGACCACAGTGTGAACGCAGCGTGAGGGTCGTGTGTGGTGAGCGCTCGGCGTGGTGCGTGGCAACGGTCGCCATGGCCACCGTCGCCACCCGGGTGTCTGTCTCAAGCAGCAGCCGCTTGAAGCGTGGATCACACATGGAAACGAGAGGAGCGCTGAAGAGATAGTCCCATGACCTCTCTCTCTCTCTCTCTCTCTCTCTCTGAGATCCCTCTGGTCTGTGTCCTTTGTGCAGATAGGGGATTCAATCATTTGAAATAGATTGCTGTGGAAACATGTGCCGCCACTGTCTTGGGAATCGAATTCCATCAGAGCTTTCTCTCTTCTGTCTCCCTCAAAAAGAATAAGACTACTAAAGATAAATGGACTGTCCACTCCTTAAAATTCAAGTAGTTATCTGAGACATTTTCATAAAAATAAATGTCCGTTTTGCACCTGTCTATCTCCAATTGATAAAACACAACAGTGATTCAGCCTATATCCAGTTCCTGAAATCTTTTTATATTTCCGGTTTGTTTGGAATGAACAGAAGAAGAAGAACTGGGTAGTTAGCGCCTTGTCTTTGCTCTTCAGTTTGATTCTCGTTATCCTACGCCGTGATGAAAATGAGAGCGTGTGATAGAGAAGTGCTAGGTAAGGAAAGAAAACAGAGAGAACAGAAGTGTGACAAGGCCTTCGTGACTTTACGATTAAAAGGTGGGCAGCAGAGCCTGTCCTGCTGAAAGGCCAGAGGTTTGATTCCCATACCAGCCCATGTGTCCCGTCACTGAACCCCCTACCTGCTCACTAGGGATGGGAGGATATAAGATTTTATCTTTTATCGCGATAAAAACACTAATTTTATCTTGGTGAATTTCCATTATCGGGATAATCGTGAATATCCTCACATGAGCGTGATATCCTCACGAGTGACTTGAAAAAGCTGCCTAGCTCACTAACGTGCAGTCCTATTGATTTACTGATTTATTTTGAATTGCCATTTGCCACAAGCCCGCATCTTTATATCCCCCACAAAAAAAGTTAAATCGGATGTGTGGAAATACTATGGAACTATGGATATGAATCTCTCATTGTGATTACCTGCTGGGTGTTGGCGAGAGGCTGAATCTGTCCTTGTTTGTTTTGCACTAAAAAAGGATGTTCACAAAAAAAAGATATGTGTCCTATGGTGCAATAAAAATATTTGTTTCTTAACTAAATGTAAGGTAAAGTGATTCCAGTATGTTTTAGTGCCATTTTAAGAGTTTTAAGCATATTTTGATGATTATCAGGATAATATGTGTTCATATCGTCCCATGCCTACTGCTCACTCAATGGAAGTGGCTCTGGATGAGACAGTTGGCTAAATGCCTAAAACAGGACTGGACTGAGTGGAATTGATGTGAATTGTAACTCGGCAATATCTCTTTCAACAGGTGCCAGTCAAGAATTGGAACGGAGTAAATGGACACACTGAGGTGTATCTGCAGTACAAAGAGGGCAAAACCCAGGTGTGTGTTTGTCACTGTGTGTGTGTGTGTGTGTGCCAGTGCAACATGTACATGTGGTCTGTATATGTATCTGTGTGTTTCAGCCATACACTAGCTTAAAGGAAAAACCCAACATTTGGTGTGTTTTTATTATTCCTCTGGATAACTGGCCAGATGTGGGTCAGGTTTTGGTGTCAGTCCTCGGAATCAAAGAGCGAGGGCTTCTTTCTAGAGGGAGAAATCCATCGTAGAAGAGGAGAGAGACCGGTTTCTCCACCCACAGGAGCAGAGAGAGATCAGTCTTTGGGTAGCGTGTGAAATCCAGCGCCCTCTGGAAGAACTCTCACTCTCTCAGCTGAACCATCACACACGTCAAGCTATTTATACAGCCGTTCTCCCACCTGTGATTGAAAGCAACAAGTTCCCACCTCTTTTCTGAGGGGTTGTCGGAAAGGCATTCTGGGAAACGTAGGAAATCACTAAGTGAAGTAGAAGTGGACGAGGCAGGTTGAGGGAAAGGGGTTCACCGAAAATGTAAATTATGACGCTTCATCACCAGATAACTCCTGGAATGTGACTGATGATATCTAACAGTGTATTTCTCCTTAAAGCCCAACACTGTTGTCACTTTAACATGTCATTATAATTCATTCAGGTATACTACTATTACGAGGATAGTGTTCTTAACAGGAAGGTCAGTTTCTTCAGTGACTCCAGGGTTTGTTTGTTTTTTTATGTGGGCTTGGCCAGCGAGCGATGGGTCACATGTAGGGGGAATGTTGGGAAATCTGACACGGGTCAAACAGTTGCAAACGACCCCGAACGCTTCTTTTAACCTTCTTGGAGTGCCAGCCGGGAGGGGTTTACCACAAAGTTGCTTTTCAAATACTTTTCTTAGCTTTCCATCACTTATTGCATTGGCCAATATGGCAAACCGCGCCCATTTGGCACGCCAAGCAGGTCAAAACAACAGGTAGTATTTTTACACAAATATTTGAATGAATAATATTTGACACAAGTGTGTGTTGGAAAGTAGTATTCTTCTTCTCTCAGTTTATACTGGGGCTGGGCGATACGGACCAAAAATCATATCTCGGTATTTTTAGGCTGAATGGCGATACACGGTATATATCTCGGTATTTTCTACGAAGTGTTCAGTTGTAAGTAGGGCTGGGCGATATGGACAAAATCAAATATCACAATATTTTTGACCAAATACCTCGATATCGATATTGCGACAATATTGTAGGGATGACTATTGGTGCTTTCACAAAATATTTACACAATGAGATTTTGATAAATAATCATCAGTAATGTGGATATAATGACTAAGTGGGTAAAGGCAATAATAGAACAGCTAGAACAGTCAGGTAAGTTCAGAAAATGACATCACTTTACTGTAATGCAGCCTTTAAAACCAGGAAAAGACACTTATGCCATATCACGATATTACCATATCCAAAATCTAAGACAATATCTAGTCTCATATCACGATATTGATATAATATCGATATATTGCCCAGCCCTAGTTTATATTCTGTAGTTGTTTACCCAGTGGGATGCGATCACCTTTCATTCCCCCTCAAATCGCTGTCTGGCCATAATGGTTCCTTCCTCCTATGATATGTCATTGCTCTCTTTGGTAACATTGTTTTGGGATTTTTATCATTTTGCAAGAGGTCATCATTCAAATCATCTCGGCTTTTTGATGTTTTTTTGCTTGGACCATTTCTTAAAACGGTTATTTCTGGGTTCAAAGCTGTTACTAATCATTACTAAATGACTTAAAACCTCTTGAAGGTACTGGGCAGTGGGGTCTTCTTTGTTCGTTAAGTGCAGTGGGTGGATGTGACAGGAAAAAGAACTGCAGAAGTGGTGTTGGGACCCCGGGGTTGTGTGAAACAGCTGGGTACGAATTCTCTCCTCTCTCTCTCTCTCTCTCTCTCTCTCTCTCTCTCTCTCTCTCTCTCCTCTCCTCTCTCTCTCTCTCTCTCTCTCTCTCTCATATCCCACTTTTTCTTTCCATCTCTTCCTCCCTTGCCCCGTTCTCTCTCTTTCACATCCTCTCCTCTCCTCCCCTCTCTCTCTCTCTCTCTCCCTCTCTCTCTCTCTCCCTCCCCTCTCTCTCTCTCTCTCTCTCTCTCTCTTCTCTCTCTCTCTCTCTCTCTCTCTCATATCCCACTTTTCTTTCCATCTCTTCCTCCCTCGCCCCCGTTCTCTCTCTGTCTCTCTCCTTGTCACACTCTTTCTCTCCCTTTCACATCCTCTCCTCACCTCCCTCTCTCTCTCTTTGTCTCTCTCTCTCTCTCATATCCCACTTTTTCTTTCCATCTCTTCCTCCCTTGCCCCGTTCTCTCTCTTTCTCTCCCTTTCACATCCTCTCCTCACCTCCCTCTCTCTCTCTCTCTCTCCCTCTCTCTCTCTCCCTCCCTCTCTCTCTCTCTCTCTCTCTCTCTCTCTCTCTCTCTCTCTCTCTCTCTCTCTCTCTCTCTCTCTCTCCCTCTCTCTCTCTCTCATATCCCACTTTTTCTTTCCATCTCTTCCTCCCTCGCCCCCGTTCTCTCTCTGTCTCTCTCCTTGTCACACTCTTTCTCTCCCTTTCACATCCTCTCCTCACCTCCCCTCTCTCTCTCTCTCCCTCTCTCTCTCTCTCTCATATCCCACTTTTTCTTTCCATCTCTTCCTCCCTCGCCCCTGTTCTCTCTCTGTCTCTCTCCTTGTCACACTCTTTCTCTCCTTTCACATCCTCTCCTCACCTCCCCCCTCTCTCTCTCTCCCTCTCTCTCTCTCATATCCCACTTTTTCTTTCCATCTCTTCCTCCCTCGCACCCCGTCTCTCTCTGTCTCTCTCCTTTGTCACCCTCTTTCTTTCCCTTTCACACCCTCTCCTCACCTCCCCTCTCTCTCTTTCCTCTCTCTCTCTCTCTCTCTCCATATCCCACTTTTTCTTTCCATCTCTTCCTCCCTTGCCCCCGTTCTCTCTCTTTCACATCCTCTCCTCTCCTCCCCTCTCTCTCTCTCTCTCTCCCTCTCTCTCTCTCTCCCTCCCTCTCTCTCTCTCTCTCTCTCTCTCTCTCTCTCATATCCCACTTTTTCTTTCCATCTCTTCCTCCCTCGCCCCCCGTTCTCTCTCTGTCTCTCTCCTTATCACACTCTTTCTCTCCCTTTCACATCCTCTCCTCACCTCCCCTCTCTCTCTTTCTCTCTCTCTCTCTCTCCCTCTCTCTCTCTCTCTCTCTCTCCTCACCTCCCCCTCTCCTCTCTCTCTCTCTCTCATATCCCACTTTTTCTTTCCATCTCTTCCTCCCTCGCCCCTGTTCTCTCTCTGTCTCTCTCCTTGTCACACTCTCTCCCTTTCACATCCTCTCCTCACCTCCCCTCTCTCTCTCTCTCCCTCTCTCTCTCCCTCTCTCTCTCTCATATCCAACTTTTTCTTTCCATCTCTTCCTCCCTCGCCCCGTTCTCTCTCTCTGTCTCTCTCCTTGTCACACTCTTTCTCTCCCTTTCACATCCTCTCCTCTCCTCACCTCCCCTCTCTCTCTCTCCCTCTCTCTCTCTCTCTCATATCCCACTTTTTCTTTCCATCTCTTCCTCCCTCGCCCCTGTTCTCTCTCTGTCTCTCTCCTTGTCACA
>NW_027281319.1:0-77853 GCF_046629955.1 Centroberyx affinis
TTCATGTACTGTTCCTCTAAATGCTGTACCAACTCCATCCCAGTCTCTCTCTCTCTCTCTCTCTCTCTCTCTCTCTCTCTCTCTCTCTCTCTCTCTCTCTCTCTCTCTCTCTCTCTCTCTCTCTCTCTCTCTCTCTCTCTCTCTCTCTCTCTCTCTCTCTCTCTCTCTCTCTCTCTCTCTCTCTCTCTCTGCCGTATATATGGCCTTTTGGGGACGGCAGAGGAACTGTCCGTCAGTGGAAGAAAAAAATGTGTCGCTGTGTAAAATGTACCATCAGTATATATATATAAGTATGTATATTATATATATGAAGACAACACATTTTTGTACTGCATTCCATGGGCATGTACCACAATGCTTCTGAACTAGGACGGACTGGAGCTCTGGGTCTGTCAACCGCTTTATTGTATGTTACAAGTAAAATCACTGAAGTTTTATGGATGGTCATTTTCTTTCCTCGTCCTTTTTAAGCCACTATGAAAGATAAATGTGATAAGAATATTAAGATATATCTGTCACCATTAAGATGTAGTGACACATTTCAGTGGCGTGGGAGAAACTGAAGTGTTCATACCTGTATGTTTTTCCCTTAACAGAATTAAGATGATGAAATTACTACAATAAAGATAAGTGATAGCATACACTATGAAAGCTATTTATCTGGCCTCAAGAAAAATATTTTTTTGTATTCACTGAAAATAAAGGGTTTCAAAATAATTGAATGTCTCATATTCTTTCTTGTGGTTTTTGTTTCTTTTCTGGAGCGCAGATGAGAGTGTGTGTGTATGTGTGCATTTTGTTCTGAGATACAGGATTTAACACTAATGATTTACATTTACCATTATTATCCCCAATTTTTAGTGTGCTAATGTTTACTGTACCATATTTGACAGTGACACCTTCCACATTGGTCCCTTCCATCATAAAAAGTTACTGTATCCACCTGGACAAAGATCTTTTATGATTTTTTTTTTTAATTGAGTCATGACCAAGCTGACAGTCTGCACCTTGTTCTAATATCCATAATTTGATTTCCAGGGTTTCTATGGGCTTTTTGATGGAAAAAAATATGTTTTGAAAATGAATATAGCACCCAAATTAATCTCTCTCTTTCTCTCCATCTCTGTCTCTCTCTCATCAACACTTCACATCCTGAGAGAAACCCTGTGATGGATATTTGCATTGATATAGCAGCAGTTTTAAAATCAATGATTTCACCAGTATTTCTTGACTTGACAAGATAAGACATGAAAAAAGAGGCCTCAGTGATGTCTAATTTTAACCAATGTCATGTCTTACCCCAAAACATGCCAATTTGGAGTCCTTGTATTTCACTAAACAAGAAAGTCATTGAAAACTCTTTGATGTCCAATTGAGTATGAACCCTGGATTTCCTATCATGGATGTTGAGGGGAATAAAATCAGTCTGCTATTCCAATTCTAAAACTTTTAGAACACTTCCATTTTTTTTTCTCTGCTTATTTCATCCACATGAATGACATTTACATCCCAGACCTGGGAAAACATGATGCACACTTGACTTCCCTTATAAGTGACGGGTCCGCTTGTCATGCTGTTTAAGGGTGGCAAGAAAACTGAAGCACACCTTCACTTGAAACCATATTCAATATCTGTTTCCCCATGTCTGTTTTACATCCTCTCACACAGCAGCAGTAATGACAGGATGCAGAACCGCTGTATGTTCTCTAATCCAAGTGAATAACAGAGGTGTGACTTCTGGCAGCCGAACAAGGTCTCTTTAAGTGTCTCCTCTGTCAGTAGAGTGTCAGGACGAGGTGGTATTTCTGAGTCAGCACTAAGCCCTGGGCTATATTGAGCCCTGGCTATGAGCTGAGACCCGTGCTAAATTTGGCCCGCCCTAAAATCTGAGGAGGCAATGTCAATTACACAGGCGCAGCTGCTGCCGGCAAAGGTTTAAAACCCAGAATCCTTTCTGCCTTATTCTCCTGAAGTCAGTTCTTAATGCTGCTACTGGGTACGCTTCCCCAAGTGATAGACTGATGGATCTGTATAAGTGGGAGCAATAAGTAGTGTGGATAGGTGACAGGCCTAACAAGTAATCTAAGTCCCAGTGACAGTCTAGTACTATCCAGTTGCTATTGGCTCTGTGAACTGGGACGGGGCTCAGCGAGGAGAGTTGGCCGGACGAGTCCATTGAATTAAATGTGGAGTAGCAGCTGATTGAAGACAGCTCATCCATTATTTTTATGTCCTAAATCTAATTAGAATAAACGTCAGAAAGAAGACTCTGTTACTGATGACCACAGTGCCACATAGCATCTTCATCCTCTGAAGACAGTTTTCACCTCAGAGTTTCTATTTCAGATGACCCGCCTTGACTCGTTGGTAGGCTACCTGCCATGAACTGACACACACACACAAAGATCTGGTTTTCTTGATTCCTTCTCAGACCATGTAATGCTTGCTTTTTCATGTTTTGTTTAGATTAGATGGGTGTCACATAAGGTTACTGGCTGTGTTATCACTGAGGGAAAGTGACACACCAATGACATAATGACCCAGGCATCTGTGATCCTGAACACACACACTCATCACACTCGACTGATATTTCTACATGACCTCAGATATGAGTTCTGCACATCCAAACCGCAGTGATGAGCTTGAGAAATAGAGAGAGAGAGAGAGAGAGAGAGAGAGCGTCTGACTCAGATTGACTGGGTGGATCATCAACAGGACTACATAGCTAAACTGAGTATTGAGAAGGAACTGAGAAACTCTAGTTAGTTGACTCTATCCAGTTGCCTCAACAGATCTATGATGAACCATTCAAACATCTTGGGAAATGACACCAGCATTGTCTGTGGTCTGATGCTGCAGCGCTGGTGAATGAAAGTATCACAAAAAACGGAACATCCTTTGCTTTTACTTGATGTCACCGGTTTGGTCTGTGTTTGCTTTGGTGGTGGCTATTTTGCATCCCTCGTGCTAAGTGTTCAATTGTTTCGGTGTAAATAAAAGCAAACTTTTAATTACTGAAGAGATCACATATTGAATTCTGATATACCAAGAAGACAAAGGCTCCTGTCCCAAAGCCTGACAACAAACCACTTTTCACAGTGTGTCTTTAGATTTATGAAGAGCCTACCTCACAACAAAAGACAGCAATAAATCAGTGATGCATACATGGCCATCAACAGACAATGTCAACATGCCCAGCTAATGAAGATGATGTCCAAAGGTCTTTAGAGTTCGCATATGGCTCTTCAAAGACCATGACATCAGATTTACAGGGCCATATACTTCCCCGCATAATGAGAATTCTGGGAATACTCACCACTATATGATTGTCAACTGTTATCTTGAGTGTGTGTGTGTGTGTGTGTGTGTGTATGTGTGTGTGTGTACTTTTTTTCCGCACTGTTAGGGGGAATTGTTTGAAAGATTGACATTTATCTTTCTTTCAGCCATCATTAAAGTAATGATTCACAACTTTTTTCAAATTAATAAATGTGCATTTTACTCCTCTCTATCGTCTAATATAATAGTGATTCATTGATTATAAGATCCCTGGTTTGGTCTTCTCTTTGCTCCCCATGGCTGGAAGACAAGTTTCGTCGAACACAGGGGCATAGTTTTGAGAAAAAATAAATAATACACTGGCTTGATGGCCTGCCTCTAACATGCCCATCAGACAATCATAACTCAGGATTTTGGGGTGGCACCTGGGATGGCCAATCAGATATCAGGGGTGGTCCTTTCCACCCCTGGCCACCCCCTAGACACCCCCTTGATTTGGAAAAAATGCAGAAGAAATGTAAGAGGCTGCAGTCTAAACTGAGTGTCTTTATTACTACAGTATGTTGGGCCAGTGCCGACATTGAGAACAAAACACCAAAGCAATGACTGCTTGTCACCAAAATCAAGAAAAACAAGAATGTTGTGGATTATCACTTTAGGTACAATGAATTTTCTGGTGAACAGTCACTTAAAAGACACACGTTTTGTGTTTTAGTATATCAATTGTTTTCCACTGTATAACATCCAGGACTGGCTACTAATAGCTATCAATTCCAGTGGGAAAAGGAACAGCTTGCTGGACACAGCAATGAGAAAGAAATGTGGTTTAACCTATTCTGTGAGAAATTCTAAATTAGAGCATTCGAATGTTGACATGTTTAAGGTCACTGTCTAAGCCTGTTATAGCACATTTACTGGGCTCGGTCAGTTCATGTTACAGTCATATGGTAAGGCAAAGTTGCCCGTGTATCATGGCCTGGGGGAACAAATATCACCTCACCTAACAATCAATACCAATACCAGTAACTGTATTATGTTAATGTCATTTGCTAGATACTTCGATTTAAAACACTATATAGTACTGTGAGTGCATAGATCTGAATTTATCCTACAAACCAGATGATGTCAAGGCGGTGACATGCCCATGTCAAGGTGATGCAAGGGGTACTGGTGGAACCAATTTGCCATTTGTTCTATGAATGCCTGTGTATAAAATTATTTTGGCTGGATATTGAGTGTTTTTTTTCCAAGGTCATGATGTGGCTCACAGCATTTAAATTGCAAAACCACGCAAACAATTGATACCATAAAAAAATAAAAACAACTATAGATCCAACATAGCTTTTATATTTTCTCTACATCATTGTCTCTGTCCACCTGTCTTAAATCATCTTCATACAATGTTGACTGTAGTGCCACTTACAATTCTCTACAGAATTAAAACAATACAGGTGCGTTATTTTAGAGATATCATTGGTGATATCTTTTATTAATGAAAAATACAAGGTAAGGGGGGTGGGGTCTCAGGTGGTGGGTTGCAAATGGGTGTAGGGGTGTGTGTGGGGATGGTGGGTTGTGAAAGGGTGTAGGGTAAGAGCGTGTATATTGTGTGTGTGTGTGTTTGTGCGGACTCCATCTTCTCCATTTTCTTCTCCTTTTTTTTCTCCTTCCTCTGAGTTAGGGTAAGGAGCTTCACAAATCGCCTCATCATAGAAGGCTTCTTGGACTTTTTGTGTCTGGAGTTTTTGATCTTCTTCTCCAGAGCCTCCCACCTCTGCCTCTCCTCTGCACTGAGCTTTTTCAGATCTTCAGTTTCCAGGTCCGAGGCTTTGAGCTTGATGGTCTTCTCAAGGTTGCTCAAGGCCTTCTCTTTCTCAAGCATTTTATTAAGCTCCTCCACTTTAGTTGGAGGGTTTTACTCTCCTGGTGGAGAGCCTCCTTCTCCTCGCTCTGTTCCTTGAGCTTGGCCGCAAGTGTCACAGTGTTCGAGGCGATCCTTTTCTGGAGCACTGTCAGCTCCACTGTCCTCCACTTCTTGCTGATGTGCCTCCTCCATCTCTCTGGCCTTGTTCTTCATGGCCAGCTCATGGGCACTGTGGAGCTTTTCTGTGAAGTCCTTGCGGAGCTCCTCGTTTTGCTGGTGCAGGACTTCTCTCTCTGCCTCACACTTTGTGGCCAGCTCCTTTTCTTTCTAGAACATTTCCTTAAGCTCCTCCACATCTCGGCAGAGGGCTGCCTTCTCCTGCTGGAGGGTCTCCTTCTCCTCCCTCTGTGTCTTGACCTCAGTCGCATCATTCTCAATGCCCATGGCAAGCTCTTTGTGGAGCATTTTAAGCTCCTCGATTTCTTTCCAGTGTGCCTCTTTCAGCTCACGGATCTTGTTATTCATTGCCAGCTCATGGGTACTCTGGAGCTTTTCTATGCGCTCGTTCATTTCTTTGTAGAGATCCTCATTCTGTTGCGCATCCTCCTCACTGCGCATGTGTAGAAAGGAAATTACTTCTAAACAATTTAAATCTAAAACCCTTGAAAATGTGCAGTAGGTTCATGCATCAAAGACAAAAGGTGTACTAACAATCACCTCAGGAAATTGTGTCATAACCCTACAACTCCTTCTGAAAAGCCATTTTGGAACATCAACTGGAAAACTGTTTGGAATTGAACGTTTTGTGTCAACAACAGAACTAAAGAAATTTCATTTAAAATGATTCACTTAAGCGTGGAAGGGCCCTTGAATCAAACCCCTAACTGTGTAAACCATTAGCAGTTGGACAGGTACAACGTGGCGATGTTTGTCTCTCTATCTGTCCAGGCTCCTAGGATGACATGGATTGCTCCATGAGCCTGTCTGATCTCTGTGTATGAGTGGTATGCCTAGCTGGCCCGCTCGACAGTCGACAAAGCCCCGGCGGGATAACAACATAGTGACAGCTGACTGCCTTAAAAAAAGCACCACAGGATGGGTATTAGGCCGTACCACCAACAATTTACTTTATTTGCAGTGATAAAACACAGAAGTGAAGTGACAAAAACAGTGATAAAACACACACTAATTAAAACACAGACAGAAGGGGACCAAACAAATTCATTCAGGAGAGATATAAAAAACCAAGAGGCTTATAAAAAACATTTCACCTCAAAACAAATCAAATTTTATCAGCAAGTAGTTTGAGAACTACTAATTGGATCCTCTACAACCTTTTCTCCTTCAACTGTTCAAACTAAAAAGTATTGACACTGTCACTTGAGGGACCAAATTTATCAGCTCTATAAATAAGTCATCATGACTTGGAAAGTGTGATAATAATAAAGACTGTTTACTTGGTATGGATGATAATTTAGGCTGGTTGTTTACTGACCCATTCCTTTCACAAAGGGACCAAGCTGTTGAAGAATCTGGTTCACAAAAGAAGTCAAATTGCCAAAGTTTTGACGGTGGGGCTTGGTAAGGGTGGGTGTAGGTTTGAGGGGCATGTACAGAGCCAAGCAGGTGCTCTCTAGGCAATCCCAAAAATACCCCCTCAAGAAAACACAAGCGGAGCAAGAAGGACAAGGGAAGACAGGGAGGTTGTTCATGAAAATCCAAGAAAAAGTCCAAGAAGAAAGTCCAAGAAAAGTCCAAGGGGTTATTAGAATGTCAAGATACTGTCAGCAATTAGTTGCTAAGCCTCATGGCCAAGAAGCCACGGCTGTTCATCATATTACATAACAGTGTGTATAGCCAACCCATTATGACACTTCATCTTAATTTCACCCTGTCAGCGTCTATCTTATCTTCAGACATTAGTTTTTCATCTCACAGCCCTTTCTTTAATACATGAAAACTAAGGCCTGTAGTCTGCTGTAAACTACACACGCAACCACAAGTCTTGACCACAGGTCTTGTGTGACAGCTGCGACCGAGCTGGCAGCTCTGTGGACTATTACAGAGGGAGGGTGCAAGGGTGCAGGGGTGCGGTGGGGGGGATTGCTGAAATGCCAAAGCTTCTGTATCTTTCACTGTGGCCCATTTGAGATATTACTCTCGGGCAGTTATTAGCTCATGCTTGATGATATACCTCTACGCGGTGGTAAAGCCTGTCTGACGGCTCCTCAGAGGCTGGAACAATGCCGTGAGGGACCAGCTGACATGATCCTTTACCCCTTACTGTGCTGGAAGACCCATACAGGCTAATATGACACCCCTCAGAGGGAGAGCAACTTTCACAGGAGCTTATCCAATCAGATATATTAGCTTTGTATGAATATCTCTGATGGATGGAGACCAGAGTGTTGTGACCACTCTGTCTGGTGTTGATCTCAGTAGAACTATGGATAGGATTGTGTAGATGAGGTATTAGCCTATTCATTGAACTATATCCCTAATCCTTTCCTTTGGCACTGATAGGTGTGAAAATGTACAGTGGGTATAAATTTAAAGCATCATAATCAACTTATTTCTCATTTGTTTTTTGCTTACATTTAGTTTTTTAGGCTTCCAAAATGAAATGTTTTGATTGAAGCTTTCAGGGTGAAAATTAGGTCATTATTATCAGTATGTTTCTCTCCCCTAATCCACTTCAGAAGAGGACTCTACCTCCTTGAGTCCCGACCCTCTACTTCCTGCCTGTTGTTGAGGGGGTGTTTAGAAATAGGAACAGACGTCTTGGTGTGTGTGTGTGTGTGTGTGTGTGTGTGTGTGTGTGTGTGTGTGAGAGAGAGAGAGAGAGAGAGAGAGAGAGAGGAGGGGGGGGGGCTCCTTGACGCCCCATACCCCATGTATAGTCATACAAGCGGTCAAATGTCTTGGAAGAGCGAATCACTGAAGAGATCCAGAAAAAAGACTGGGCCCACGTTGGCGAGCAGCTGGAGTTGCTTCCAAAAAAGTATTGGGTATCCAAGCGGATCTAGTAACTCCTCAGCCAAAGTACATATTTGACTCACTACAGCCAGGGCGAGCTCGCACTCCAGCTTGGCGTTCAGTGTGGTTCAGACGCTCGAAGCCTCTCGCCCTTTTCATTCAGTGTCTTATTTGTTTGTCGTTGGCGCGGCCACCCCCGACACTAAGCAGCCATGGATGCCATCAAGAAGAAGATGCAGATGCTCAAGCTCGACAAGGAGAACGCCTTGGACAGAGCCGAGCAGGCAGAGGGAGACAAGAAGGCAGCGGAGGACAGGAGCAAACAGGTCGGCATCCAGAAAGTCGCTCTCTTGTACTTTGACGCACCGGTGCCAGCGGCGCAGCGCCTGCATGTGTCTCCTCACCTTGTGGATTTATTTATTTATTTATTTATTTAGTGTTTTTTTTAAGAGGATAGAGGGGATCAATTTAGATTAAAATGTTTTATCGTATTCGGAATAAATTTGCTTTTGGGAGTTATATTACTTTATATACAAAATGTATCCTTGGTCATATGGTGTTGGATTGCATGTAATTTATACTGTAGAATAATTGTCTCTATTTGGTTCATGTACAGTGCATTTATTATGTAGCAAAATATTTAGATCATCATCTAATATTTTCACACCTCACCAAGGGATTAATTTCCGAAACTATGAGGTGTCATTATTTCCTCCAGTGTGGTGACTGTTGATGACAAATGGTAATGATGTGTTCTGTCTTCTGCATGTAACTAAATCTCTTCTCATCTCTTGTTTCTCTGTGTCCACTGTGCCTCGCCAACTTGAATCCTGCTCCTCATACAGCTCGAGGATGACCTGGTAGCACTGCAGAAGAAGCTGAAGGCAACTGAGGATGAGTTGGACAAGTACTCCGAGGCCCTTAAGGATGCCCAGGAGAAGCTGGAGCTCGCTGAAAAGAAAGCCGCAGATGTGAGTTTGGGGCAGACTCACAAAAAGCTCCACAGGGGCGCGACTGTTGAAGAGCGGGGCAGTGGGGGGACCCTTAATGTTTCACCTTGAATCACCATCATGGAAAGGAAACTAATACCAGATAATATATTACCTACCCATATCAATCACAAAGCACATTTTGCCTGTTATAATTGATTAGGTTATGGTATAGTCAATCACACAAGGTCTACAATGGGACAGGATGGAGATAGTTAAATTTAGCTTGTGTACTGTATATGGTAACATGACAGCTCACTGGCTTACCAGTGGAGTCCCCCAACCATTTGGGTGAATCTGAGGACCAGTGTAGAGTTTCAGTCGAGTATTTTATAGACACTTGTAGATTTGTGGTTGACCAGCCCCGTGCTGGTTTCAGTTGACACTTTGCAGTTACATCCAACACAGATAAAATTAGCCTAGCAGTTTTGGTCTGCTCTGAATTCAATCAATTAAGCCTAATTGATGGCTCCTTAATGATGCCTTAGATTGGGAGTCAATAAAAAGAGAAAATGAATAAATAACAAATGAATTAATGAAATGAATAATAATAATAATAATTACAATAAATCTCAATTTTAGGATTTTTAATTAATAAATATGTACAAACAGTTGTCATTTAAGGACACTAGTGCAGGAAAGTAACATATATTTTGTACATTTCTGTAGACCATCGTTTAAAAGGATGAAGCCTATAACTGAATCAGTAAATGTGTAAAAATGTGTGAAAAGATGATTTTGACCAGGTAGGCTACCAGGTGCTTCTCTCAGTTTACCAGCAGGGGATGCACTCATAAATTGCATGGCTATAAAACTTCCAAAAAGGTAAAAAATAAAATAAAATAAAAAATAATCACATACAATGCATTTGAAAGAACATCACAAACGGACCGAATTTCTTTTTCTTGTGATAAAATCGACTATCACGTATAAAGTCAGTTACTTCCGGTGTCTGGTGGCACGTCCCAATCCTCATCAGCGGTTGATTAAAGGCACCGGGGCAGAGATCAAACGCGCCGCATCTCTCGAGCTCCGTGTGGCTACAGTGCGTCTTGAGGCAGCCTGCACAGAGCTTTTAGGAAACAGCGAGACAGTGAGCAAAAAAATGGCCGGTGGAACGTCTCTGGAAGCTGTCAAGAAGAAAATCAAGTCGTTGCAGGAGCAGGCCGATGTAGCAGAGGAACGGGCATCGAGCATACAGCGAGAGCTCTGTCTGGAGAGGAGCGCGAGGGAATCAGTAAGCCGCTGCTAATAATTTAAGGCAATTAGCCCACAGGCTGCCGACGGCATTAAGCGCAAAGCTGGTCAAGAAGCGTGGCTGCTAGGCCCAGACAGCGATGGCATACGGCCTGATATCAATGTAGTATAAATGTGATGTGTTTGCCTTGTTGAAATTATCCCGTGGTGTGACGCGCGTGAAACGATGGATACATGAAAGGACACCGCCCAATAGGGCGCGTCACGCCCCGAATAAACAAACAACCGTGCAACGATTAGACTACCGCAGTACCAGCGGTCCACTAGAATAAATCACACTCCTGTGTAATATTCACTTAGGCAAATAAGCAGCTCGTTTGAGGATAGGTCAGCTGTTTGATCCAAAATTCATAATTCTAGCCATGCTTCTGTAGCCAATGTGTTTATGAGACAAGTTAACTGAATCAATATAAAACAGGAAATGGTCGGTCTGACACTCAGATTGAGCAGGGGGCAGTAAAATGTTCTCCCTTACATTCCCTTAAATGTATTGTTAACAACAAGGGGTGGGTTTAAAAATTGTGAATAAGAGAAATGCAATCGCTGTATGGTGTGAAAATGTACATAGCCTATGTTTAGGCTCAGCCCATGTCTCTGTTTGACTGTGGCGTCTTGTGTTTGTGCTCTGCCAGGCTGAGGGTGATGTCGCTTCCCTGAACAGACGTATCCAGCTGGTTGAGGAGGAGTTGGATCGTGCTCAGGAGCGTCTGGCCACAGCCCTGACCAAGCTGGAGGAGGCTGAGAAGGCTGCTGATGAGAGCGAGAGGTGGGTACCGTGCCACTGGACAACATTCACTCATTCGCTCTGTTAGCCCTGTGCAGGGTTCCTTCCTATACAGGTCTGGAAATGTATGGAAGATGTCCCAACTGAATGACTACATATTTTCTGTGGTTTTAGATCCCCGTCACCTCGCATATTATGTTATTTGTTGCTGTGAAGAATAACAAACACCAACATCTTCAAATCTAGTCAAGATATTAATGGGGGGGGGGGGGGGGGTATGGGATTTGGAAAGTGCCTATGGCATTTTGATGGACACTTGAATTGTGTCTTCTAGTGCCATGAGTGCATGTATTTTGCAGTATGGGGCAGTCAGTACATGGCATAGTTTGTGCCATGCTCTACCAATGTATACAAGACCGCTAGCTGTCACATGCAGTCATCACACATTATGCTGCCCACCTTGATATGATGCAATGCATGTCAAGTATCAACAACCATTTTGTCCAGATAGTAATGGGTAAAAAAATGGAAAACAGGCTCCAAAATTGGCCAAAATAATAAGCAAATATTCCCTCCTCCCATATAATGGGAGGAGGGAAGGAGGAGGAAGTGTTTCCCTCCTCCCATATAATGGGAGGAGGGAAACACTTGTAATGCAAGTGGTTTCCCCCCTCCTCCTCAATTATTTTGTCCAGATAGTAATGGAACTCATTATGTGCAAGACAAGTCAATCCTCCTACAATGGCTTTTGTATAGACACCATCCATACAAAGTCATCACTAGAAGCCATGTACTCTGTGGTGAACTTGCCCTTGAGCTAGGTTTCCTAAGCTTAATCCATGGTGGGTAAATTGTAAAATGGACCACTGATCTCGGGTCAGTTACAAAGGGCAATATCCCCAACACCCCTCTACTAAACGTACTGGCTGCTTGTTGTGATTTGTGATGTGTAGCTCTCACGACTAATTCACCCTTTGACTTTCTCTCCTCCAGAGGCATGAAGGTTATTGAGAACAGGGCAATGAAGGATGAGGAGAAGATGGAGCTGCAGGAGATCCAGCTGAAGGAGGCCAAACACATTGCTGAGGAGGCTGACCGCAAATATGAGGAGGCAAGTTTCTCAGCTGCCCACCGCACTCTGAACTTAGGCACCAATAGGCTTCATCACAGATTGTGTGTAGAATCACCCAAAATGTAGATATCGGGTCCACACTGATGCATTTTAGGTTAAAATTCACTGGATTCCTTTGCTTTCATGTAATATCACAGCTGTCGTCAGCGGACATTTTTTGGCAGGCATTGCACATCCCACTTTTGGGTTTAATTCAGTTGGGTTTAATTCAATTGGGAACACAAATTGGCAAGAGTGGAAAGTAACCCACCGGTTTCAACCTGCACCGGGTCTCATACTTTGACTGAGTAGTAAAAAGCAAATTGGATCACAGCTGCATTTTTCAACTAAAACACACAGATGATATTGTTGCCACTTTTAAAGAGTGAGTCTAAACTTTGTATGTTGTGACTCCAGGTGGCCCGTAAGCTGGTGATCATTGAGAGTGATCTGGAACGTACAGAGGAGCGTGCTGAGCTGTCTGAGGGGTAACAACGTCCTTCCATTTGTCTCTCCTCCCTTTCCCCTTCAACTATTCCTGCAAGTCATTGCTTTAGATAACAGTACTGTCAACTTTGTGATTAAATAACGCTTAAAATGTATACAATTTCTAAAAAAAAAAAAATACTCGGGTAAACATCGAGATCATTTTATGACCAACCCTGTCATAATTTTCTGTCCATCTTCGGCACCTTCATCTGCACATCCCTGTTGTTCAACCAAATCTAAAACACCAGCAAATGCTCTGAGCTTGAGGAGGAGCTGAAAACCGTGACCAACAACCTGAAGTCTCTGGAGGCCCAGGCAGAGAAGGTAAGATGTCTGATCAACAAGACTGACGTCAAATAATCCACAGTAAAAGCCCTAGAAATGTATTAGTTTCATTTTACTTTGAAACTGTCTTAACATGGGCTCTTCTGTGCAACTACAGTACTCACAGAAGGAGGACAAGTATGAGGAGGAGATCAAGGTCCTGACAGACAAGCTGAAAGAGGTGAGTTAGCTGGAGTTAGCATTAATCACTACTGGCTCTTTGTTACTTAAAAAAAATAAATAAAACCCCGCTATTGTTTCCTTATGCGTTGATTACTCTCCTTTGCACGTCTTTATTGCTTGGCTCCTTTGAAATTATGGTGATTTGATGAATGTTTACTTATGTGCTGCCTTTATTCTAGCTGATTTCTTAGTTTTTCTCACACAGCACTTCAGAACTATATCCAAAATATCTGGACAGGAGTGATTTAGCTAAATTCTTGTAATGTAAACGGCATGATGGGGAAACGCTAATGTTTGACTCTCTACCTCCTCAGGCTGAGACTCGTGCTGAGTTCGCTGAGAGATCAGTTGCCAAGCTTGAGAAGACCATCGACGACCTCGAGGGTATGAATCTTTTCCACTTGGTTTTATACATTGACAAAATTTGTTTTCACATTTTGTTTCAGTGCAGTTTTGAAGTACGAGGCAGTTACTATTTGACCTTGCAACTAAGTTCTCCTCCCAAAGTCCTCTATTACTTTCACGCATACTAGTTTTGTGTATTTTCTCACAAAAGGTTGATCACAAAAGAGGACATCAGATGACCTCTTTTGTAAACTTCTGTGCTGTGTTACGTTATTTATCCAGTCAGCAGGGTGTTGAAATAGCCCCCAGGACAAATATCTGCACCATCAGTTGTATACCAGAGAAAAAAAACACTATGCACAGGCAGTGATCCACAGAGGCCCAATGTGATATTATTAAAGTTGGCAATGGCATTCCTCACTGTGATGTTGTTAGACATTCTGGTGCAGCGGCTTCAGGAGGCCAGATAGTCCCAAGGAGATCTTAGGGGGTCATGGAACATGTGAGGCCGTTTCTCGGTGACTCCTCGGGAATGTGACACAGCATCAGCAGCTGTTGCATGCGCCCTTCCTATTTCTGTCCTGCTGTTTTCAGTTTCTCTATTCAGTTTTTCCTTTTTGACTTCTGCTCTCTGACGATCCTTTTTTTTTTTTTTCTTTTCTGTTATCTCTTCTTGTGTTTTCTTTTCAAATTCTTCACCATCCCTCCTTCACTCCCGCTCTACGTAATTTCTCCCCTCCTCCGCTCATGTACAACCACACAATAGATGAGCTGTATGCCCAGAAACTGAAGTACAAGGCCATCAGCGAGGAGCTGGACCACGCTCTCAACGACATGACTTCCATGTAATTCACCACCTGCTTGTGTCTGCCCCTGTGCTTTAGCCCTAAACACTCCTAACCCCACTCACTACCATACAATAGCGCCCTCTTGTGGCATGAGTGCAGTGATTCATAGTGCTTCATCTATTTTGGGTGGATTATTTTTTACCCAGTTTACTGCTAATCTAACACTGTTTGATGTGTGAGCTAAAGGTGTTTTGTAGATATTTGTATCCCTCTGGCTAGATTTCATAAACTTCTTGGCTCGGTAACTAACAGAATTTTGTAGTATTTAAGTTTTTCTTCGTAATTTCTCACCACACAGCCAGTTCAAGAAATCCACATTCCTGCATCAGTTTCCGTCTTATTTTCTTTATCTTATCTGGCTTAGTCCTGCTGCATCTCTTTTGATTTTCTTTGATTCTGCATGCCATTTGCCTTCCATCCTTCCTGCCTCCCTCCAACACTTTACTGTTTCTCCCCTCTTTCCTTTTCACAGCTAAATGTTTTCCACCCCTTCATCCCAGATGTCACCCGCCGGTTGAGCGGCATCATCTCTCTCCTGTGCAGCGCTGCCCAACTTTCTGTCTCCCCTGTCTCCGCGTTTCTTTACTGCCGCTCCACTGCTGCACGTTGGGCCAGCGCTGCCGCCACCCATTAGTCCATCTCTTGTACAGAACTTTGAGCCATATTGCTGTCTGTAAAATAAACATTCTTCCATCTATGTCAGCCCTTCCCCCTTTCTCCTGCGACGTTTCTTCATTTCCATTTTGTCCTGTCTTTTGATTTTTGTCTTCTGTGTTTTTAATTTATTTTGTCGAGTAGCTTTTGAATAAACTCTGAAGCTCCTCTTCCCTCCGCTATGTTCCATTTTCTGTTTGGGAGGACTGTTGTTTTGGTATAATGTCAAGTAGTTTGATGCTGAAGCTATTTACATTCAACAACCCATTGATCATATCACATGCAAAAGGCTTCCTTCGTTTTCCTCTGGAATTTAGAAAATACAAAAGTAATCTGACAGTCATGACAGGTTGTGTGCTTTGTTAGCCAATTTATTCACTCATTAATTATAGTTTCTAATAAAACGTGCTGTTTGTGTATTTGAGTTGCCAGGTCAGAGTAGAAAGTTGAGTGTTTTCAAACCCCACTGTTGAGCACACGTTGGTGGCAAACATAAATGACTGCATCACCAGGGATTTTCAGACGAAGAGTAATTCCTCAGGCAACATTGTGGCAAAGATCTTTAGGCCCTGTTTTAAAGAAATATAGAGAGGAAGTTGTGTTCTGAGACGAGTGTGCTTCTGAAAGTGCCGTTTCACTTCAGTTTCCCAGCATGCTCACCTCACCTGAACGGAGAACCTCTGACATTAGTTTAACCTGGAAATTCCAGGTTCCAGGTGCATATTCCAGGCTGGAATATGCATTTGCTACCAATGTTCAGGATTTTTTCAGACTGCCTTCAACGTCTCTGGCAGGCAAAATTAACTGCTGATAAAAGACAAACAAAGTAGACAGAACAGAATCTCTTTTGCCCTGCTCTAGTTTGTGTATGTATTATGAGGAAATGTGATTTTTGAACAAATGTGAACAAAAGCAATAATGAGTAACACCGCTATGGGTAACCAGGACAGCCAATAGGCCTCTTGGTGACAGTTAATGAGCTCTCATGGAGATGCATATGACAATAAGAGCATGTTATATCAAAGTGAAGCATTGCTTTAGTGTTTAGTTTTATTTTTATGAGGTGAACAGTTCAATAGTTTCAGTACGAGAGACTGACAGTTTTGTGATATTTGAAAACAACAGTAGCTCTCTGTCTTTTATACTAACTTCTGTACTAACTTTTGTACTAACTTGTCTTCTGTCTCTTTTCCATTTCTCTTATCTGCTTTCTGACTGTCAAGACCATCTATACAAGCAGCTTGAGAAAAACCGTCTTCTGACCAATGAACTGAGAGTAGCCTTAAATGAGGCTTAAACTATGATGGGCTCTTGGATGCTTCTTATTATGCTGAAATACAAAAGACCACAGACATTTGTCTAATGCTGTGATTTAAGAATACAGGTTACTGTGTCTGCGACACCAAACTTAAACCAAGTAATATTTTCAACAAACAGAAATGTAAGATTCTCACATTATGTATTGCATGCTCAGACTGCAGGTAAAAATGGAAGGTCACACAGACTCAGGTTACAAAAAGAATTGGATTTGACAGATTTGTAGCCCCATGACAGCAGGGGCTCTATGGACCGCTCGGTCGGGCGGTTGCTCTGTTCACCACTTTATGGGTCATGTGGGTGAAAGTGCGCTGCAGACAGTTAGACTGCAGCCTCTCGATCGGGAGACCCGAGTTCGATTCCTGGTAGGAACGAAAATTCAGTGTCGCAGGGCTGTTAGTCTTGTTTTCTCAGGTTATCTTCAGGGCTGTAGTACATAAATCCAGTTTGAAACGTCTCAATATCACCTTTTACTATCATAGTTTCTGGTTGGATATAATACTACAAAGTCAACAAAAATAACGCAGATCTTATCTCCAAAATATAAGGTGAAAATCACAAAATGCACTCTTTTCATTGTTCTGAGTAATGTTACACTGTGCTGATAAGTACTGAGTAACATTATCATGACAAGTTCTGACAAATCTACCCATTATTTTGATATTTATGGCAAACATTTGACTTTGTCTTGTAATAACAATAGGAGTACAACTTAAAATGTATAGCATTTTTGTAATTCTCAGACACTTGACATTTGGCAAAAAAATGATAAAACATAATACAAAGACATGGCATGTAGTAAAAGTAGAGTAAAACGAAACATCAAGAACAAAATTAAAAGTGGCAGGATGAAAGATGGGAAAAACAGCTTTTGGGCTGTTGTGCAGGGAGTGAATTAGTGGGATGTGAAGGGAGAGCATTTTACAGAGAGGTCTCTTAATTTGGGGTTGAATCAGTGCTTGGTCCTTGTCTTGGAGGTTAGATTTTCATTGACTGATCTGAAGCTGCCTGAAGGGGTGTAGGACTTGATAGGTGGTGAGTAGCAGTTGGAGCCGTTGTTGACCCAGGAGCCAGTATAGGACTTGGCAGTGGCTGTGAGACCCGGCTAAGGCCCATTTTATTGTCTTAAACCCCAGCTGATGCGGTCTTGACTACAGCCCTGGCTATAACTTTAGAACACTGTCTATAGTACGATGGAAAGATTGTCTACATATTGAAGGAAATTGGATACAGTTTTCTAACACAGGATAATGGTAGCCTAGCCTGTGTTTGTGAAATTGGCTCAGAATGTATAACAGGGTTGAGTATATGTGCTTTATTGCTTACCAAAAGACTGCTGACTTCAATTATCAAAGAATTTACAGAAAGGCCACACTTCTCACCCTCATTATATAACGCTCGTGCAATCAGTAGCCCAGCACTTGTGGCTCATTTGTTTATGCTGTTAAAGCTTTGTCTGTTCATATTCTGTGTATCTTACTGCTGTCTGTTTTTATGATCTTAACCGGTGCAATGCTATATTAACAGATAAACTCTCACGTGCTAAAGAAGAGAACCTGAGCGTAAAGCAGATGCTGGATCAGACTCTTATGGAGGTGTGTAACATTTGACACCGCTCCCCGTCTTCCCACGTTGCCCCATCTGCTCTGAAGCTGTATGGGTCGCTCCCGTCTATGGCTGGTGACTGCAGACCTCCAGCGACAGGCCCGTCTCCAGCAGCTCCAGCAGCAGGACCCTGTCACGAGGCCTGCTGCAAGAGGTGGATTTGTTTTAAATATTGTTGTCGATTTTAAATAAACTTAGATGCTGAAAGTCCTTGTACTACTTTCACGTTCATAGTTTCAAAAATCAACGTCACTTCCACCTCTTGCAGCAGGCCCTGGATCACGTGACAGGGTCCTGCTGCTGGAGCAGCCAGAGAGGGGCCTGATGCTGGAGGTCTGCAGCCAGACCCCATTGGTGGGATAATATGGGGCGTTGTTTACGCATCTCCACTGACCTCGTCGCCCTGAGGGATCAAGCTCTGCACGAGGTAGCACAAACGTAGCTTTGGTGAGCTACTGTTAATTTATACCGTTTCCTTTATAAACTGTAATCAAAGGGAAATTGATTTTCACTGTATATCTTTTGATAAGTTTAAATGTATATGTTGGGAGACTTTGCACTTTTCTTTTGGGAAGGGACTATACTGCACATATCCATTGTGAACAAAGCCATAATTTCAGCCAAGGTTATATAAAAGGGAGTTTTATTGTTTGTACTTTTGTAATTTGCTTGTGTGTCATTGTTTCTCCTGTATTAACTGTAAAAATGTACCCAGAGCTTCAGTGATTATTATACACTTATAATTTATCAAGTAAGAGGTGCTTAGGACAGTTGCATGAATGTACTGTATTGTGTCCTGGCTAAGTGAAAGAAATGTCGGTGCACTGTACTCACTTTTCTGTTCATTCCTTTGAAATGTTTTTTGAAAATTAAGATTTGTTGGATTTTCTCTCCCTGTTTTATCTTGGAAATGTAAAGAACATTAATAAATGGTTAGATCAAGTATAATTTATTCTGAAAGCTTGACTATTACAAATGTTTCACTCACTCAGCCATGATGAACATGTTTCCACTTACACCAAAGAAGCATAGCATAGATAGATAGAGCTATTATAAGTATCATAAAAAATAGACCTAGGACACTGGCCAGTAGCATGTATTGGTGGCTTAATGAAAAATATTAATGAACTTTTATGAAGACAAACTAAAACTTTCAGCTTCTCATAATATGTGTATATCTACTTCCTGTAGGGCTTTATGTACTTTATGTATTGTGATTGTTATCTGATATAATGTCATAGAGTAAAGGTTTTTCTGTTGCCCATATACAGTATTCATGCAGTCACAGCATAAGAAGTGCCAAACTGTATGATAGTCAACAGTATTTCTGGAAATACAACGCGCTACGATGATGTAATGAAGTATTAAAGGTAGGTAAACCCTATCATCCAGTTGGGGATCATCATAAGGCAAACAACCACCAATAAAAAAAAAGTATATTCAGAAGAGCATTGTTTTGCTCAAGATCCGATCTTCATACAGTTTACATCAGTATGATGGTATTTAGCTACTGTGATGAATTTGCCAGTCTAAAAAAGTGGATAAACTCTTCTGCACATACAAATGGTGAAAACCTCCTTGGATGGTAACGACCCTCCTCGCCACAGGGGGCGGTATGTATCCTCCACGTGCCAGGCAGGGGTGCGAAGAGCAAAGGTGAAAGGTCGTAGCTGGGCAGCCGTGTTGGGAGCCACGATTTGAAAAGAAAACATGGGTGAAAATACAGATTTTTCGGGCTCTCCACAAGACAGCAAGGCTGAATACATACTCAGCAATGTGGCAGAAGTGGTTGAGAGAATTCTGACCTTTGTACCAACCAAATCGCTCCTCCGGATCGCAAGGTAACGGGAAGTGGCTGCAAGCTTAGCATAGCTTGTTAGCGAATGAGCTGTTTTGCTAAGTAAGATAGGAAGCTAATGCGTTAACTAAACTATGTCTGGAGTCTTCATAGTTAGTATGCCATTGCTTCTATGTGGGCAGGCGTGTTGCCTGACAGCAGCACGAACCTATTAGCTAGCTGGCTTGCTCGCTAGCCAAATGTCTAACTAGTACCTGTAAGTTGTGTGTGTGTGTGTGTGCCTTTGCTCAGTGTGTGCCGGCTGTGGAGAAACTGCGCACGCAGAGTGCTGAGGACTCAGCAGCAGCTGACCTGGGTCTCAGCCTGTGGCCCGTCCGACACAGAGGTCCATGCCCTTTGCAGTAGTCTGGCTGAGGAGGTGGAGGTAAAGCACTAGCCTAAACTCAAGTTGGGTGAACATCAACAGCAACTGTTTGGGACAATAGAAGTTAGCAATATTTCTTTGAGGAGGAATGTGGGTTAGGGGTATTTTAATGAGCTAAAGTATGGTGAAAACCCTGTTGGTAATAACTGATGTGTAAGTTGCCCAAAATACAAGTATATTGCCACAAAAGTTGCCTAATCATAGGTGTGGGGTGAAAACCTCATATCTTCCAAATGTCAACTTTTTCAGGTAGGCCTACCAAGAAAAACAGCCTTGTTTTCAGCTTAACCTTCAATTTAAGTTCAAATATGAAAATCACCGAAACTGGAGATATGAGGTTTTCATAGAACAACAGTGCTATATAGATCATGGCCCATACAGACGTGGGGTTGGTAATTCAGCACTCATTACACTGTGATAAACATTGAATAACAAGATTTGGTAGCCTATCTGTTAATAAGTGTGTTCTCTATATTGCTGGGCTGTGTACTGCAGCGATGTTCAGAAAAGACAATTCACCAAGTTTTTAACACATGCACTTTGTTTCTGGTTATTTACAGAAAGTGTTTCTCCTGCCTAAAACAGTTCTGGCAATGGTAGACAGTGAGGCCTTCAACGGACAAGCATATTGCTACAGAGAGAGTAAAGGTTAGTATTAATTAAGACTACACAATAGTGTTGTTCTTCATTCTGCTGGTGTTCATGAGACAGAATATGGCTGATAGGTTGCACATTCCTGTGTATTAAATCTTTGTTCCAGTTGTGATGATAGGCAGAGAGATCCTTTATTAGGCATTTATAAGGCAATCCTTTGGCAGAAGCGACTTTTAAAGTGATCTCTTTAAAATTAATACTGTCCAATGTTAACATTGCATGTAGTAACGTGAAATGGAGTATGAGATAAAAAGGAAATTTTCCTATACAAGTTAGATTTTTCATCCGTGCGTTCCATTATTGTATCACTGGCAGTCATTGCACTAGTTCTGTGTGTCATCAGGAACTGAGTCCTGAAACAGATGTTGATAGTATTTGTTAGCAATACTGTTAAGTCTATTGGGTTAAAAGTATTTCTTTGAAAAACATTGTTGGCAAACAGTTAAGAACTATGTGTTGCATGTTATTTTTCAGAATAATGTTTTTTAGCTCCATTGACTTCCTTTAGCATTGCCAACAATTTCTGCATTCAATATCTCAAAACCATTAGGTTTAGTTTGATCATAATATCCTTGTGAACAGTAACATAACCTTGCATTCAGTAGGGCTGAAATACATTTAGAGGGCATACATGTGAAAGAGAACCTTGAAATAAAGCATTGCTTTCCTCATTTTATGGAGGCCAAAAAGCTCACAGGTAGCTGGAATCAGGACATTTGGAGATGCTGAACAGGCATCTGCATCATCTTGCACAGCTTGATGATCAAGGTGATTTGGAAGGACCAAAATGAATCTAAAATGGCTATAATCTAAAATACTGTGCAACAACTATACCCAAAATTGCCTTGTTATGTGCTAAAATTTCATTGGTCTACTCTGCACAAAAAGGTAGAAGGTGGACCCGAGGGGTCATTTAAATTAAAAAGCATTGGTATTTTCAAATGTATTTTTAATGTGGATTTAGGAGAACAGTGTTTTTAGTTGACTCACTAGTTCCTTAAAGTGCACACACTTGCATTCCAGTACAAAGCCCAGTCTTGTGTCCCAACCAGTCTCTGGCTGTGTCCAAGCCAGAGACTAAACCACTAAGGTCCATTCATGCTACCTACCAAATTATCTGCTCCAGACTCGACCTCCTAGTTAGTTTATGAATGAGGAGCTCGAACTCTTGAAATATAACATCACTTGCATCTGTGTTTTGGGGTATTTTCTCATGATTTGGAACTTATATGGGTCAGACTACCTGCTGTACGTTACATCTACATTGTGCTTTTGTATGGGTCACTTAGAGCACTGAAGCATAGAAAAAAACATGATGTGGGGAAAGCGGAAGAATGTCTATTTTAAAATTTCAAATGTTCAGTAACACTGTTAAGTTCAACCCGTAAGTTTTCACACCAAATTCCCATTTACTTAAAATGGCAAGAAGATAATATAAGGAATTGTATGTGAATTGAGAGTCATGGTTTCATATACCATTGACTTATGTTTAGCTTATAGGCATTTAGCTGATCTTATCCAGATCAGCTTACAGTGAGTGCAACAGTAGAAGAAGTATTAGACGTGCACTCGCATTCCTAACAAAGTGGTGCTGGGTTAATGCAAATTTCTCTGAAACAAAAACTCTGGTGTAAAGACTTTGTCATTTTCCATTGTGTAGGCTTGATTTGTTATCAAAATGACTGCATATAAAAACCATGAGCCTTCCCTTCTAACATGTTTTCCCTCCATTACTCTGAAGCGAAAAAGAGTCGCCACAGTCCAGACACAGTAGAGGAACTGAACCTGCTCTTCCCCAAAGGCTGTGACATCATGGGCGTCGCCACACCAGGGATAGTCTGTAAGTGTTTCTCCATTTTTGTCTCATTTCCTTATTCATAGAAGAAAAAACAATGGCACATCTAGTGTCTAGGTGCTGAGCTAAGCAAAGAATTTAAGTGACAAAGATGGAGCTTACACATAATATAAATATCAATTGCCCCCATAGTGTTTACATTTTACAAGAAACATTTTAAGCCTTCATTTACTTGATTCCCATGAACCAAATTGAGATGGGTCTTGTTCTGGTTTCTCTCACAAGAAAGCAGTTTCATTGTATTGAGATGTCTTTATGTTGAATGCAAAGTGGATGTTCCATTTTCATTTACTATTACTATTTTCATTTAGAATTGAAATTCTTTTCATGTTTATTTCCTATATGGCAGGAATTTGCTGTGGTTGTTGGTGGCGTTCCAGTCCCATAACCTGAGATGCATTTTTCTATAGAGACTGAATGTGTTTTTTCCCTGAGGTGTACCTTTCTTGATGTGACAGTACACATAGAGAGGCACAGGAAATACGGGAGACAAACAGCTGCTATGATGGCATATGTGCGACAAACGTGCTGAGCCAGACCTGAAGCCATGATGTCACGAATGTGCGGCCCTAGCCTGTGGAGCCACCAGCTTGCCCCAGAGAATCTGAACGCTAACCAGCCTGCTTGGGCATATCGGAGAGGAATAGTTCACCTCTCAGCAGAGGCGGCTATGCATTAATCCCCACCCCTGCTGCCTAGTTAGAAAGCTCTGCTGGCGGCTGGCACCTCCTCGGCTCTTACTCTGATAGATTGCCCAGTCTGCCCGCTGCTGCGCTCTCCATTTCTCCATATAATCACAACCCTCCGGAGAAGTGACTCTCCATCAGCCATGTTCTCCTTCCTCAAGATGATGGCTTATCAGGCTCCCGTCGTCTATCAGGTTTAATGGCAGGCTCGGCTGTTTGTGATAACACTCATTTTGTGGTATTGCAGCTGAGGGTCAACGCAGGGTCACCATCCCGCCTCTAATTCAATTGAATGGAATCTGTGACTGGATAAAGTTGAATCTATGGATTATTTGTAATAAGTTTACCATATAGCCTAGAGTGCATCAAATCATTTATGCATCTTGATATTGGGGCTGCACAATATTAAAAAATGAGTTATGATACACATGGACATAGCTCTTTCTACATAATTCCTTTTTAATCCCTTAAATTTAAGAAATATTGGAGGATTTGGAGAAAATTAGAAACGAATGCATAGTATTGGTTCATTTTGAATAAAATGAAAGATTTTTTATGACGCACAACTTAAATTGTACACCAGGGATTTTGCACAGCACAGGAATACCTTGCACAAGTGGCTATCTAATACCCTTTTATAAGAGCAAATTGCAGACACTTGCTATTTGGAAATCATGGCAGTTAGCATTGTGATTTTATAAATTGTGATATTGGTGTTGTGCAAGCGATTGTAGTTGGAAAAAGGTGAAACGTAGATCAGGCAGTACTTTGAATACATAATGCATATAGTGATATTCAACTGTTTTTAAATGGGTAGCAACGTAAAGATCACAATGTACTGAAAGTTTACAGTTGTGTCAATACACAGTACTTGATTACAGTAGATAACCTCTATGTTTATTATGTAAGATTGGATTATTCTGTTTTTTATTTTTTGTAAGATCTTTGCTAGGTTTCTTGAGGTTTTTCCAACAGCTCTTTAATTTATAATGAGGTTTCCTGTTTTCTTGCTTTCCCCACCAGTATTTCCTGCTTTTTTGTGGTGTTCTTATTACTGATATGAAGACACAGGCTGCAGTGTTACAGTGTATTCTCTTCCCAGAGGTCAAAACAGTAGGCATGCCATACATCAGTGGTTCTTAATCATGTGCCATGGAGGCACAAGAGTCTGCAGGTTTTCATTCCAACCAAGCAGCTCATGTGAATGATCAGCACACCTTCAGCCAGAGAGGGGGAACTAACAAGTGAAATCAGCTGCTTCAGTATTTGGCTGGAATGAAAACCTGCAGACATGTAAGTGACTCCATAGAGATAAAGTTCTAAAGTAGATAAAGTTCTAATGTTGTGTGGTTCTTCCTGTGTCCTGTTTCAGTGACTCCCAGTGGCTCTTACTCCAGCCCTCCCCAGGAACACCAGGAGGGCGAGGCCGGCTACGCCATCATGTTCCCCAGCATGGAGGGCGTCCACATCAAGCCCTTCCACTTCTGCAAGAAAACCATCTCCTCGTCAGCCCTGGTGGAAGCAGGTGAGTGTTTGAGTTCAAGACCTCGGCTCGCAACAATTTCCCAGGAGATCTGAACTGAAAAATGCAAGCTACGGACAAGTCGACTAGTCAAATTTCCAATCTTGCAAAAATGTGTCTCTGTCTCATTCCTTTCTTTATTATACACCCTCTTCTTTCCAGGACTAGTTGATAACCCAGAGCTGCGTGTGGTACTGCTGTTTTTCTATGAGGCATATAAGTCTGGAGCAGCACGCTTCCTCAACCAGGTGCTGGAGCCGCTGGCCAGGAGCAAAGCTCTCATCGCTGGAGGACTAGTAGAAAGTGTCTTCTCTCCTCCCAGACAGTGGTGAGTTAGTGTTCTGCACTTAGAGCAAGGTTACCATTAAGCAAATTCTGGGCAGGCTTGGGAAAAATAATGGTCTAATACAAAAAAAGGAAGTAGTGCAAGTTATTTATCTCATTTATGTGGCTGTTTACATGCCTGGCAAGATAACTTAAGGGCATTTCAAGTAGTTCAAATATTTAAAGGCTTATTCAAATATGTTTTTGCCCCTGGTCTGGTCCTGTGGCTATCTGGGAAGAGCATGCCATTAGGGAAATGCTGTTTGTTTGAGGCTATGAAACATTCAAACCAATTTTTGCCTCTGTGGAAAAAGGAACTGTCTTTTTGAAATAGAGGAAACAGCACCGTAGAGTATAAGCTCACCTCATTTTAATCACTCTATTTCTTTCTCTCTGTCTTTTAGTGTAGTCTGTAAGTGTTGATTTGACTTATATAAACACTGTCTGTGTTGAGAGTTAAATGAACACGTTTCCCCTCCTGTCCTCTCTCTCTCTAGCTGTAGTCAGGGTGCGTATGGCGTGGTGGGCCTGGCCCTGAGCGGCCCCAGGGTCCAGGGGGCGTCGGTGCTCCTGGAGCAGGACATCAGCAACGCCAATGCGGCCGAAGCCACTATCCGCCGGCTGAAGGCGGCCAAAATTCCCGAGCGGAACACCCTGGGCTTCATGTTCGCCTGTGTGGGGAGAGGCCAGAACTACTACAACAACCAGAGCAACGTGGAGGCCGACGCCTTCCACAAGGTGTTCCCCAACACCCCGCTCTTCGGCCTGTTCGGCAACGGAGAGATCGGCTGCGACCGAATTGTTAAAGACGACTACACACTCTGCGACACTGACACGGACAGTCTGCAGCACGAGTACACTACAGTCATGACCCTGGTGCATCTAGGTTGACTGACTGGCCGCCCTGCAGTGACAGTGGTCAGACGGGCAGAACGACGCACGGTGCACCTATTCAGAGCAGCAGTCAGGAGCGATCAACATCCTGCGCAGTGTGATACTCGCATCACGACTTGTGATATTTCTGTCGCCATTACCGCTCATAAAGCAGGAAAAGTATCCATTCCATATGCCATTGATGTAATAGTAACATTCGGGAAATCATGCGTTGTCAGCTTGGAGACTGCGTGTAAACAGCTTCATATAAAAACTAGTGAGTTTCACAAAGTTCCGATTCAACAGTTCTGAAAAGACGATACTGATCATCTCTTTTGTCATTCATATGTAATATAGCAGTCTTGTAAAATATAAATGTATATATTTTTCCCCAAATTACGCCCACATTCAAGGCATATCTTACCTTCTGATATCAACCTCATGGTCTGTTTGCTTTGCGTTCGAGTAAATTATAAACACTTATGTATCCCAAGCTATTGTTATAATTGTTGATTCAAAGAAGGCACTTTTTATTCGTGTAATTAAGAGGAGGAGGATGGTCCCTTTTCCTAAAATCAAGGCAATCTTGATTTGAATGCTCTTCCCAGTTATGTAGGCTTTTACCTGTTCTTGTTTTTACATAAGGAAAAACATAAGGTGTCATTGGGTACAAAGATTTCAGTCAGAACCTTACAGAGTGCCTCTTTTTTTTTTGTCTGCATGTCAGGTCATATCTCCAGCTACCTACTTCCTACCGCTAACGGTCGGGCTTAATGGTCACTTTGTCTCCCCAGTTTCTGCAGCTTAAAGGGAAAATGCATCCTAAAACAGAATTTATGTTATTCGAATGGTCTTGGGCAGTTCGATCAATATTTTTCAACAGGATGCTCTCCGGCAAAGCGGGAAACTGCAGAATGGAGCTAATAACCTGTGATGTCATCAGGAGACAGTCACTGCGGTCGCTCCATTGATGGTGTAACAATGACACAGACTGGAAACAAGTGTGTTTTTAGTTTAGCCTTGGCTCTCCTACAATTTGTTACTTTGGGAGTTGTTCAAGTTTGCAAATTGAGGCTGAATTGTCCTGGGTCATAAGAAAAATGTGAAATCTGTTTTAGGATGCATTTATTTTTCTTTTAACTGGTTATTCCAAAGTAATATGAAAACTGAAGTGGAAATATGTAGAGGACCCTTCTCTGTTTTGTAATGGGCATGGTGGTCAATGCATAACATTTCACAGGCACAATGAAGGCTTGGCTATTAAGGAAGGGTGTCTGGTTATTTTTGCTAAAAGCATAAATGGTAAAAGGTCATTTTGAAATCTTGATAGTCATATTTTGAGACTAACTCCCCATTTGCACATTTGAAATCCTGTCAAAATTGTAGAGATCCCTTTGATAGAATAGTGCCCTCTGTCAAAAGCCATTGGATGTTACACCATTCATATCTAGATTCTTTGCTAGATGGCCCTGTCATTTTTTGATGTCTTGCTTTTCATTTACTCACTGTGAAAAATATCCTGAGGAGATAAAGGTGCAATTTACAAACTTTTTTTTTGGTTAAGTAGTTTTACAAATCTCTTTGTATGTTTAAAATAGCTTTTCTGCACACACTGCAGCCATGCTTGTTGCAAGACTGGTTGTTTTCTGATCAGTTCTGTTATTTTACTTTGATAGTTAATTGTTTTTTTTAATTAACAAGAAGTTCAGTTAATTGCCAATATCTTCCATCTATGTATAATACACACAATCTGCCCTCATAGTTTTTGATCAGGGGATTATTTGTATTTTAAGACAGCCTTTGGCTTGGTTGAACAAAATAGTTTTGATGTACATGCACTTTTCTACAGGATGTGCCAAATCATATCTGTTCAGAATTGCTCATCTGCTCATTTTCTCAATAAATGACAAACACTGAATATTTTCTTGTTTTTCCTTTATTTTTTCAAACCCCTACATTGCACGGTAGAATCCAGTTCAGCGGTATCTTAAAACACAGTCCTCTAAACCCAGTGGGTTTACTCAGTGTGACTATAGGCCTGATACAATTAATTCAGATCACCCGTTTTCTTCATTTGCGCACACCCTGAAGTCCCAGCCTTAGCCTATAACATCCTCAGCAGCCCACGTCCAGGCGTGCTTAAATAAAGGAAGAGACGCTATGAGATTGATTGATGTGCGCTTTAACCATCGACTGGCTAATCCCGATGAATGACAAACGGTTAAGCCAATTGCTATAAAGGCAATTTATATTCCCATAGTATCTTTATTTTAGGAAACCAGAGAAAAAAACGCTCATGACACGGAGAGGGACGACCTACCAGGCGTAAAGCTAATAAAACCAAGTGTGGCGAGAAACCGCTCTCAAATTGGCCTTATCGGGAACGGAGAAAATCTCCACGCACAGACACACACACATCCACCCCACAGACAACATTTTTAGACTGCTATGTCGTGACCGGAGCGATGCAAATGTCACACGATTCATTGGCTACTGTCAGTCTCCGGCACGAAAACGTCAATGTTTTGATGGCGTTTGGATGAAAATTGAGCCCTTGTGTTGCCCGGCTGCTGCTGTGGAAGCGGGTAGGTGGAGAGCCGAGGCTTTCTCGGTGTTATTTCAGCACCTGGACAGCTCCCTTCCTCTCGCAGGGTTCCCCGCTGCGCTCGCCGGGGAAACCCTCGGATGAAGAGGAGCGGATCTGGATCTGGATCTGGAGCGGCAGCACACAACCCCTCTCTCTCTCTCTCATCCCAGACAGGAGGATGCACTTAAGATCGTGATTTGATCGGTCAGATACACTCAAGAGCTAATATGATATTGCCGAATGACGATGCTTCTTGCATTTGAGCTCCAGCCCTCCTTCGGTTTTGCACTGGAATCCAAAGCGGCGCCAGTGGGAGCAGCAGAAGCAGCAGCAGGGTGCTCGTCCAATGCAAAAGTGCTAAGGATAGCTGCAGCCTACACACACTGCGAGCCCGCTGCTGCTTCACTTACTCCGATCACCGCCGAGGGAGACATTACCATCAGCAAGGGGGCAGCGGGAGGCGCGAGTACCCGTTAACAATGTAAATCTCGGACAGGTAGGTCCTTTGGTCCGAATAAATAATTGATCCCACTTTATGTAGAACGAGGACACCCCGGCTATTTTACGCACTACTCTCACTTGGTTTATCCTCTCTGGAATCAGATACAACAGCAAGTAAATGAGTTCAGTCTTAGCACAGGTGCATGCTGTGGGATTATTAGTCTGATGGCAGGAGCCTTAAAAGTCAGGGTTCATGTCAATTTATGCACCCAGCTTTATTTGTGGAGGTTGAATGTTTCATCCTATATAGGATTGTAAGCTAGGCAAATGCTCAAGGGTCCAATTAAAAGTTTAAAGTTAATATTAAAAGTAAATTAAAAGTAATTATGTTTGGGGTTACAACACTCTTTGGGTGGCTACTTGACTTTCACTTAGTCCAGTGAAGTTTATCCTTTTAAAATATCATTTATCAAGCCTGTAAATTAAAATAAAAATCAATGTGACACGTTTTTAAGTCCGAGTGCAGACTATAGGATGCTGTATTTGTCATATCCTTAAGCAATCTAGTCCATTGTAAACGGTGTTTCCCTTTTTCTTTGCGTTTACATTGTCAATAATCTTTCTGTGAGTTATAAAGCCATGAGGCTGGAGTTTCTTTCAGCTTGATATCAGGGGTTCGCCTCTGTCACTTTTATAAAAAAAAAACATAGCCAACCCAAGGCCAAGCACTTGAATAGGTTCCTCATGTGCTTTATGGCTTGTCCCAGAGATTGATTCAAATTGCTCTAAACATGTTCACTATGTGCTACAGCTTGTGATACAAAATATTTTCATCACAGAATACACAGAATAGAATACAGAAAAATCAACACTTGAAAATCTTATTGATGACATGCAGTCGTGATAAAATTTTACTTGGACAGCAAATTTTACTAAAACTACATTATCAAATGTCTCTCATGTCAGAATATGTGATGTTATTAAGAACTGACATGCTATTTCAAGTGTCAGTATACAACACTAGAGATACAGGGTGTCAAATTAACTTTTTGGCTCTCCAGCCACTGCGGCTAGTGAATTCAAAAAGTTACCAGCAATTCGGAACATTCACTTGCCATTTTTTTTCTTTTCTGTAACAAAACATGAATTGTAACAGATGCATTTTGGCCTATTTGGGACACTAAATCAAAATGCATGGATTATGAGTCGTTCACTTGCAATAATGATGGTGTTATTCCCAGGTGCAACATGAGAGCAGCATCTATCAGGTGAACTGCAGCGCTAAAAGAGGCAGAACAGAGTGGAAACCTTGTGAGAACCACCACCACCTCTCTCCTCTCTCCATCACCCAGCAACATGGCTAACGCTGAGTAAGTACAGTCCACGCTGTGCTCACTTCCCCTTTCTCTTCCTCACTCTATCTTTCTCTTATTCTATCATATTCCACACCACCAGTGTCTAACCAGTGAAAATGCATTGAAAAATGGCATAAATGCATGATTGTCAATGGAGGAAAAACATGTTAGAGATGCACAGTGTCTGTAAGACATAGGCCATATTCTTATTCTGCATTTCTTCCCCTCTCCTTGTCCTCTTTCCTTTCACTTCACAGTTATTTTCCCAGCCTGCCTCTCATCTTTTCCTTTTTCACTCTACCCCCCTCTCTTTCTCTATTCCCCCAGTTCTCCGTGTCTCCATTTCTACAACATGACCTTTGTTCACTGAGACACCGCTACTGGTCAGGCGTCTCTGACCCTCGTCACCCTGAATGCTAAACACAGACACACACACACACACACACACACACACAGATGCAGATGCACACAAACATACGCACACACACAGCGCTGGCTGTGGAGCATCCATCTTACAGCGATACACACAGATCACTATGTTAATCCTTACTCACCGCTGCATGGGAAATTCCAACCTTCTCCCACCTGTCCACCTGCAATTTTCTCCTAGCTTTAGTGTATGCTGTAAATGGTTGATATATTACTGTGAGTGTGCAGTGCTTGTGTGGCATTTTGTGTACTTATGTGTATGCACAAATTACATGCCTGTATGCTTGTGAGTGTGTGAGGACAAGGAGACAAAGAGAAAGTAAGAGGTAAGAGGGAACACTGAAAATCATTTTTCTCAGTCAAGTGACGATTCTGCTGGCGTAGCACGACTTTCTAATTTGTCTCGTCTTAACTAGCCGCATTTATTCTCTTGACCTAGATGAATAGCCCCAAATCATTGCTCCATTTGTGCTTTTATAAGAGAACCAATTCTGTTGTTGGTCCCATACAGAGCTCAGCTCAGCTGGGCTCAGTAGCAATGCCATATCACACAGTGGTCCCTTGTGTTTAAAGGGAAAATACATCCTAAAACAGAATAAGTGCTGTATATTTTAATGTGGCTGGAGACAGTTCATTTGTGAACTCTTTTTTTCAAAAAGTGGAGCAAAAGTGAAGGCTCTTGACCGTGTCAATAAGATGTACAGTAAACTCTCTGCTGCTTCATTGGCAGTGGATGGGAAACGGACATTTAATTTGAGCACAGTAGCCAGCAGACTCTATGAGGAGACTGGCATATTCTCAGCTTCATAATTGTCGCCACTTCAATTAAACGAAGCCCATTTGGATGTAAAAACCCAAGCAAATATTCTACGAGTTCACAAGTCAGTCTGCAGGTTGGGCAACTCTAGGTTTCATCTCCTAATGATGTCATAGATTAGAGGCTTGTCTCTCTGGTTTCTAGCTTTAAGAAAAAACTTGTTCACAAATCTAATCTGAAGAGTCCAAGATCATGGGAATAATATGTAAATTGTGTTTTGGGGTGGATTTTCCCTTTAAGATTCTGAAGGGCTCTCGGTGCTGGACAGGACCATTCATCTTTCTCTCCACGTCGCTGTTTACCCTGTTGTTTATTCAATGCCAGTGGGAGGGTGGAGAGGTTGGGCGGCTCTGCCTCTTTTGTTCAGAAGGTGGGAGTTGACAAGCACATGGTGTCTCTCTGTCTGTTGGGGGAAATGCTGTCCACGAGCGGCCCGATATTCCTCCTAATTGGCTCTTTTCATAAGCAGGTTAACATAATACTCGGTTTATTAGTTATGGATAATAACAAATCTAGGGTTGGAAGGTCTCCATCGCATGCATTAAGGTTCAGCACAGCTCTGTTGTTTAAGAGGGAACAAGGTTTTTGTTCCCTAACTCGAGCAATTATTTCATAGGTGGAAAGAAAAAAATGTTTTATTAAGTCATGTGTGCATGTGTGTGTGTGTGTGTGTGTGTGTGTGTGTGTGTGTGTGTGTGTGTGTGTGTGTGTGTGTGTGTCATTGGTGGATGTTTTTGAATACACTCTTTGACACAAATCATATACAAGTGTAAGATGTATATTTTATCCAGTAGATTTGTCCGGTAGCTTTTGCAGTCCCTTGCTCATTGTGCGTTATGAAAGAGGACACACTCAGACTTCAGCATACCTTTATTCTTGACAACATTTGGGGCCCAAGGTTCCTTGTCTGTCTTGATTAATTTATTTATTTTTTTCAAACGAGCACCTATATCATTATAACATTCTCCATACATCATCATAATGAGGTAATGAATTCCCAAACCAGTCTGTCTTATCTGTAGAGAAGCCTCTGACACCCTGCAGTATATTGTTCCCGGAAATGCCATTATAGTTGTAATTATTCACTCAGTGTTTACAGATTTAAATATTCACAACTTAATAAGATATCAACCGCAGTTGCCAAGGATGTGTCTACAGTATGCTTAAGATGAAAACAGAACAAAACACACATACTGTCTGCCTCCTACACAGATGGCCGCTGCAAACATACAGCAACTGCATTCATCAAAGGGCAGAAGAAACAAGCCGGTCAGTAAAGTCAATTTCACAAGTCTAAAGCGATGTTACTTTTATCAGTCATTAAGTCTTTCAAGGCCCATATCCCCAGAGGTGTCCGGAGAAATTAAAATAACCTATTATTGGATACCCACACAATGTAAAAGGTCTATGGGCCTTTCCATTCTGGAGAAGGCTTACGCACATCTGCCGTCTTAGTCCTGTCTCATGAGGGTCTCTGTCTCTCCAGTGTCTTCTACAGCGAGTAACTGTAAAGGTCAGATAAGAGACCGGTCACACCAGGGCCAGAACAGTCCATTGTGCAGTCCACCAATTCATCATAGTTTAATCTGTAATATTATTAATGAGGTAATGTGCCTGGCAGACTTCATTAATATCCATTGGTGTGAAATTGTGAAAGTTTCTGTGAAAGTTGTGTTAGGTGCAGACACTTATGAGAAATTACCTGAAGCAATGTGTAGCAAAATTGACATAATTGACAGGTATTTTGGCCTATGAACACTGCACGAAATCCTAAATTATGTTTCCTATATTATTATCTTTTTGGTTTTGTGTAAAACCTTGGTTATAATTAGTAAATAGAAAAGAGAAGCTATTAAGACAATAAGAAACGGAAAGACTGATGAATGAATTGATTGGGGTGCAGGCTATCAAAAGTGCAAGCAGTGGGAAGGTGAGCTAAAGTCAGTCGTTTTTGCTGGTGTCATTGTTTAACATGGATGCCAATAAAGTTCCTTAAGTAACAGCTGACAGTCTTTTCTTTTGCCTCATCTTCAACTTTTGATGTAAAATCCATATTACGCTGTACGTGTGTCAGCAGCAAAGACAAACATTACTCACTGTCCCAAATACTTTCCTAGCAGCAAAAAAAAAGAAAAAAAAGAAAAGAAAAAAAGACATGACTTTCGCTCATGGTGCCAATACTAACACTTTTGACTGTATTAAGTGTTCAGAGGTCTTGTTGTCCTTGTAACATGTCAATATGCACTGTGAAACTCTGCAAGTTGTCAATATGCCTGTGGACCAATGTCACCAAGACTAATTCTTTAACATTTATTGTATCGGGTGTTGAAAGCGATTCTGAAATTGATTCTGATTTTTGGGGTCTGAGAAGCTGTAGAATAGTTGGCAACACACTTTTGGCTGTTCCACCTGAGTGTGAGTATGTAACACTAATACACACTGATGTCTGGTTTCTCCAATGTTCTCCATAGCAGCTGGTGGGAGCAGCGGACATCTGCTTTGTACCCTCATGTTCCTGGCCAAGTTGGGGTGTGTTTTAGATCCTCAGGCATTATCCTCGGATGACCGAAGTTAACGTGTGCATGTTGATTATATAGGTCCGCCGAGGCCCGGGACGGAGTGTGGCTCAGGACACAATGTGCCTGGGTGGAAATCTATTTTCTTTGTTCTCAGGAAGTCTGATTTCAAAGCTGTCGGTGGCGCTCTGTACTCGAGGGCTTTTCAAGGGAAGGTGATAGGCAGCGCTAACACCTAGTTTGATGTAATGTTTGAAACTTGAACCTTTGTTTTTCAGTTGAAAGAATGAATAATGGCTCATAGCTTGTGGTCTATTTTCTGGATAGATGCATAAATTTCACTATATGTCAATACATTAAAAGCATAGAGGACAGATTTCTCCCTCTGTCATATTTCCATAGATTTTTTTATGAAAAATGAAACATTCCATTGACTATACTACCTAATTTACACATACCTTATCCAGAACATAAAGCTATATCTATGTAGCTGTAGGATACCACTGTAAATATGACTACTATAAATGATGGTGGATCTTATTCAAATGATGGTAGATCCTATTTTCTTAATGCAGAGTGTAGGTGGCATTCATGATTTATGATTGTGCCCAATAAAAGTTTAACCAAAGTAGTAAAGTACTGAGTTCACTTTAAAGCACTTTGAAGTCCGACTGTTTCAATCGTGCCCACTGTCTCTGTCAGCATTGTCTTACTCCAGAGTTAAAGTTTCATTCATTTGATTGAGGTGATTTTTTATTGAGGGGGAAGTACATCAGGAAAATGAAACAGTGACGTTTTTCTTCTTCTGTTTTTTCTCCTCTTATTCTTTTTTTTGTTTTGTTCCAAGTATTTTGAAACAAACAACAATTTTCCCCTTTCCTTTTCCCGAGGCTGTTTGCACAGGGGTCACGGGGGTCATGAGCAAGGCACTTACAGTTGTCGGATTAAGGACATTCTTCGGTGCCATTGCCTGCCAGTTACTTACATGACCTTCTGTTTTGGTCAGTGAAATCCCTTTAGCAAATTTTGTCACATAATGACCTTTACTACCTGGCCCACAACACTCCTATCCACTATTTAATTTTATCTGCCACCCTAAGGGGAGAATCCCACTCCCCTGAATATCACCTCTCTCCTCTGGGTGCTCTTCTGCAGTTGCAGTCTTGCTAGTCTTCCCATGTAATAATGTCTTTTAAAATTATTCTGTGACCACTTTCTTTTAGATACTTTACATGTACATGCCCATTTACATGTTCTACCTTGCAAAATCCTTTTCATTCATGCTCCTGACATAAAAGGACACACCTTTCCAAGAATTCAGCATTTAATGTGGCTATCCTCTGTGGAAATCTTCTGTTTTTTTTTGGTGGTAAGTGCTCATTGCTGTGGTGTTTTTGCTCTGCGCTTCCTAGAGATCACCTGTCAATCAAACATTGTACTGTGGCGTCTGTTTCCTTGGATTTTCTGTTGGTGAAGTTTCTGCTGGTGCTGGTCTTTTCTTTGTCTGTTCAGCCCTGGTGGCTATCGCTGCTCATGCTAACTACCCAGCTCTTCTTCTATTCATTCCAACAAACTGCTGTTGCTGCTGCTGCTGGAAACGTACAACGCATCACTACTGCGTGCCAAAGGTTTTCTCCCGGGAGAGACCTGCCTGACACCAGGTGTTTAGAACAGCAAATGTAAAATCTTGAACTGGCTATAGGTTGAATCACTATTGTATTATATCAAACAGTGATAGAGAGTAGCAAAACGTACATTTATGTGTATGAAAATGTCACAGATTATTACCTTTAACCCAAGCTTATAATGCATGACATAGCTTCTGTGATACATACAAAAATTTCACCGAAATATCTTAGAAAGACCATGGGCTGCTATCTCCACAGGCAGCCAGGCGTAGCACCAGGTCCCATCACTGTACGCAGGAGTGTGATTGTGGGCTGGCGGGCTCTGGACAGCTTGTGTCTGTCATGAGTGGTTATGTGTCCGGTCCTGATTGTTTGGGAAGAGGGCCAAACCTGCTGCTGTGCTGTGGATGAGAGGTGGTATAGATGAGAGGTTGTGTGTGGGAGAAGCTGGGAGAAAATAACATCTATCAGGCCAGCCCACTGTGGCATACTGTAATTCCACAGTTCTGGACTCAGAATCACTGGTAAAGTAAAGTAAATGTGCAAGAACTTGTCTTGGTGACATTGGTGCAGACACATACTGACAACTTACACGGCAACACAGCACATAGTCTACTGACATACTTTTACTTTTACAAGACCCATTCTGGTACATTGCACATTGTACTCTTTTTATTGGTAGAAAATGTAACACATGTAAAACAACACAATACTTTTCTGTGTATTTTAATATTGTGTCTTGCTTCTTTAGTTTCTTTTCTCTTTTGAAGAACATTTTTGCATATTTTTATTGTTCATTTATGTGATAGTACAGTCTCTCTCTCTCTCTCTCTCTCTCTCTCTCTCTCTCTCTCTCTCTCTGTTTTAGTTTTAGTACACCAAAATCAAAAAATGAGAAACTCACGGATTACTACTTTAACGCTGTTCAACAAGAGTAACAAAGACCCATAATAGTCATATTATTTTAAAATGAAATCCATATTGCAATGTACATGAGTCAACAGCATCAAGGCCTCTAGTAGCTATGGATTTGACTGTATATGTATCTTCAAAGAAATGTATGGCCCTCTTGCCCAGGGAAATAATCCCATCAAATAGGGATGAGGGCAGCAGCTCCTGAGAATAGACTGCAATAACATGTTTTCTTCAAAGCAGGGTTTTTTTTTTATTAATGAAAAAATGAAGTACCTATAAACACTATGCTGTTCTATGTTCTTTGCTGAGGTGCATCAGTCTACTCTTGGGAGCTGCTCTCCCCTTCACTTTTAAAGGAACATCCCACCTTCAGATACTCGTATACTGTTTCATATCATCAATCTGTGATGTTCACTGCATTCCAGGAGTTATTTTGTGATTAAGTGTTGTAATTTACCTTTCTGTTGTATCCACTTTCCCCCAACCTCCTTCATCTACATTTCCCAGAATGCCTTTTAACAACTCCCAGAGAACGTGGCTGGACAGTTGGTCAACTTCCCCATTATTTGATGACAACATAGACACAAAAATCATCCACATTTAATTTGCGCCAGCTTCTCCATGCTAATACTTTAGCATACACTATATGTGATATTAGGCGACTATTATTATCTCAAAAGTGAGCAAATGAAAAGTTGTAGCAGCTCTAAAGCCAAACGGTGAGCAGTCTTAAATTATGTGCAGTTCGGTCTGGCAGTTTTGTGCATGAGATTGATCAAATTTACATGAAATATGATACAAAAACAACACAGTGTTTTGAACTACATGGGACTGCTTTCCCCATTTACATATGAGGTGAATGTGCTGAGCAATGGGAGACAGCTGTCAGCTAAAAATGGTTGTGTAATGGATGAATACATGCTTGCTCACCTGAAATAGTTCCAAGAGTGAACCTGCTTACATTTGATATATTTAGTTAATGATATTTCATTTTTGAAATGTATGAATGTAAAGGCCATATAATAAAAACAAGACTAGGTTGACCTAGTGCAAGCGGGGCCTCCTCTTGGGTGTGCTGTACTGCCCTCTGCATTGTAGTGATATACTATAAGTGTGGTGGCCTGCAAAAACCTGTCACATAGTGAAAACTTGACATGTTTTAATTTGTGATATTTTGATTTTGAGTGTTTTAGTGTTATGTGTCTAAAAGTAAAAAGTGAGAAAAATGGCTTTAAACATTCCAAAACATTAAATTTTCTCCAGTGGCATTCCTCCAAGTTAGTCTACAGGAGAGTGTAAGGAACAAACACACCAGCACTGAAAACAAGTCCAATATGATTTGTTTTCCCCAACAACATAGACTTGGTCACTTCCTTACAGCAATCTGAAATCATAGGATTGCCATAAGTGTGTGTATGTGGATGTCCTTTACACCGATCAGACACTTATTACCTCCGCAAAGATCATGTTTTCGGTGCCATTTGTTAATTTGTTTGTCTGTTAGCAGGATTACGGAAAAACTACTGGCCCAATTATCATGAAACTTCGTGGAAGGGTGTAGCATGGGCCAAAGGAAGAATCCATTAAGTTTTGGAGCGGATCCGGATCCGACTCACGAACAAGCAATAATAGCACGAACCTTGGCGGAGGTCTGCGCTCTCCGAATGCCCTTCTAGTCTATCTTTGCTTTAGTGGTGAGAAGGTAAGCGATATTGTCAAAGTTAATTTGTTGAAATGAAAAGGGATCAGTTGTCTGTGCCTTATAGTAAAGCTTCTTATTCGTTTTTGCAATAAGTTGTTAACATCAGTAACCGGGGAATAATGCGAGTGGATGTAGCGATTATCTGTCTGTGGACATGACTGATGGATATCTGACACGACCAGCAACTACCTGTAGCCTCGTTCATAGTAAGTGACCCTGTCCTACTGCTTGTCAGCTAACACTCCTAATGAGTAAGTTACTTTGCGGTCTGTTTGGCAGCCTGTGTTTTTTCCTAGACATTAGCTGTAACGTTAAGTCCGCTCCTCTCTTGCTCCGGTGAGGACGCGGTCAGCAGTTGGAATCGAGGGAGAGACAGTACCCGGCTAACTTGTTTTGCTAGCCAACCACAAAAATAAATACTTTCCCTTTTGTTTTCTGAAAATAATTATTCACCCTGATGTAATACAACACATAAATGGCATTTTGTACAATTTCCTGCCTGGGAAGTGCGTGAAAGGAAACATTTTGATATTCAATTCAACTTTATTGTAACACTAACAGTGCAAACAATGCGATATCACGTATACCACCATAACTGTGTAGGTCTTGACGCCACTTCTCGCACAACTTTCAACAATAGTCAGTCAGTCAGTCATGTAGCTACTCTTCTAGGCCGGTTCCAGAGGCCAGGCAAAAACCACTAACAACTTTTTATTACTGAATGTTTCTGTTTCTATTTTTTTTTTTTTTTTTTTAACTTTGAACAATGCTAGCTGCCTATAATCACGCAACATGGTGTATGCTAAAGAGTTAGCATGCATCACAGGTGCAAATGATCTATTGGGGACACATGGACGATTTTGGTGTTTATATTCTCATTACTTAACGGGTAGCCTAGGTTGACCAATGGGGCAATCTTTCAAAAACTTGTTGTATTCCCTTAAGGGTTTGAGTCCCAATTTGGCCATTGATGTAAAAGTTGGATGGGGGTTGTGTTTCCGCCCCATTCAATCTGTTTGTTTCTGTGTCTGCAGGATATCTCAATAAATTATCAATGGATTTGCACAAAACTTTGTGGAAAGGTTGGTCATGGGTCAACGAAGAAGTCATCAACTTCCTTCTTCCTAATTGATCACATAGTTTGGCCAATGGCATATCTTGACAATTGTATAGTGTTGGCGGAGGTATGGCTTTACTGAATGCCATCTAGTTTATGTCATGTTATCATCACTCCTATTTGGTTGTTTGTATTTGGTCGGCTCCTAGCTTCCTTATGTTAAGGTTACATTGAGTCAGACAGGACATCAAATCAGCCCTGGGTGCATCGTTGACTTCATCATGATTCCCATAACAGGCCAGCCTGCCAAACACACACACACACACACACACACACACACACACACACGCACACACTCACAGAGATAAGGATGCCCTCCAACAGCTCAGGTCGCTCCTGATCGCATCAAAGCACCTTCAGCATTGACATTATCACTGTATATTTTATTAAGCTGTGGATGTGCTGTTGCATGGGGGTCGTGGTGGTAGTGGTGTGTGTGTGTGTTGTCTTTTTATCTGTCAGTGCTGTCTGTTATGGCAATGTTGAAGCTGACTGTAGGAGGAGGGAGAGTGTGAGGAAAAGAAAACCAGGAAGAGGAAAAAATATATTTATATAAATGGCTACTGGGAATATTGTTAGAATTCCTTCTCCACGCTACCAGATATAACTGTGAGCATTGCAGAGCTCTTCCCAGGGTTTTGTCACATATGGAGTTTCTCAGTTTTCCAAGCCACAAAGTAAAATGAAGATAGAAAAAACACAATATCAGAGTAAACCAATGATCACAAAAAATTTACACAAAAAAAAGTTAGCTTCACATGGTTTTGCTGCTAATTTAGAATTTTGTATCGGGCCACTGTTACATGGTTAGTAGACTCTGACACCTACTTTCTCATGTCACGCAAGACTTGTGACAATCTCAATCTCCTCCAACTCCTGCATCTTTCCTCCTCATCCTCCTCCATGTTCTTTTCCTCTCCTCCTTCTCCCCCTCCTCTTTTTCCTTCACCACCTTCTTTCCCGTTCCTCCTCCTCTCTCATACCCTCTACCTTTCCTCTAATTCTTTTCCCATTTCACCAGTCTCAGGTCTCTCGCAGGTCAGTTTCTCACCTGCTACACCTTTTCATTTACCCTGCTTTCCTCTTCTTTCTTCCCTTCCCTTCTTTATCCCCCTCTACCTTCTCTTTGTCTTCCACTCTTCTCTAATTTTATATTTTTTCCCCACTTCCCACTCCTCCTCCTCCTCCTCTTCTCCCCCCCTCTTCTCCTTCCCTCTCACCTCTTTCTGGTTTCAGCCCAGTCTCTCTGGTCCATTTCTCCATCTCTTCTCCGTTTCCTTCTCATCGCTCCCCTCCCTTTTTTATTTATTTATAGCCCTCCCCTCTCTATGTGTCTTCTAACCTCTCAGATCGCCCCTTTTCTCCCACTCCTCCTCTAGTTCCCCCTCCCACTTCCCCTCTTGCTGACTTCCTTGACCTTTGAAGGAGAGTAGGGATCCACTCAGCTGACAAAGGGAGAGGCGAGTGACGTCACAGCAGACATGATACACCAGCATCTGCTCTGGTCTAAAAATACACACCACAGGGCACACACAGTCAGTCTGCAGCTGCACTCAGCATTTGTTTCCACCTCCACGCTCTACTGAGATGGCCCAGCTTTTACACAACTGGGGCTTGTGGGCACGCTGGGTTACATGCTGCTGGCCCACAACACAACCCCCTTGACGTGTGCGTATTACGGTCTGGAGACACTAAGTGGAAAAGGTTGTGGGTGGAAGGTTTGCTGGTGCGAAAACACTGAGGACGGTGGGTCTGATTTTGTGTTTCAGGTTAGGATGCAGCCTGTCACCGATTTGTAAAGAAATCTAAACTTCCTCTACACTTGTTGACTGAGAAACTAATTCTCTTTGGAAGATTTTTCAAAGCTGTCATCATGAACTTCATGAATACGTCTGAACGTCTGGTCATTGTAAAATTATTGATCAAATGTCTGGCACTTAGATTGCTTGATAATAATAGTATAAAGCAAGGAATCTCTGTCTGTATGTGTGTCCTTCGCATATCTCGAGAACCGTTCGTCCGATCTACTTCACACTTTGTGGGTGTATTGCTGGGGACCCGAGGACATGCAGTGTCTGACTGGACATGCGACACGTTCAATATTAATAAACTTTGAATAAACAAGTGAACAGCGCTCTGTGCAGCAGCGGGGCGGGGCGAACAGCGCTCTGTGCGGGGCTCAAAGCAAGTGACTGGAAGCGCAGTGTCGAGTGTGAAGTTGTTTGGATGAGCGGTTCTCGAGAAAGCTGCAAGCAGCAATACCGGAGGCCAAGCAATCGGCCGGTTCTGAACAGGCATGTTTTGAACGGGCATTGCACTAGTAAGATAAACAGTGAGGACAAGGCAAAAACTAACAAAGAACATTTACTCAAGTACTGTACTTAAGTACAATTTTGAGGTATTTGTACTTTACCTGAGTATTTCCATTTAGTGACACTTACTACTTCTCCTCCACTACAACTACTTAAGAGTAAAATGTTGTACTTTTTACTTTTACTTCACAACATTTATCTGACAGCTGGAGTTCCTAGTTACTTTGCAGAATAAGGTTTTAAATGCAAAACATATGATAAGCTCATAAAATATGATGCATTGTTAGAGTTTAAACTACCCAACGGAGCAGTTAGACCTACAACATTAAAATACTTCTTACAAGTTAATGCATCAATAATTTAACACTCTAAAAGGGACTGTTCTTCAGAATGAGTACCTTTACTTTAATGAGTTACTTTTGATACTTAATACATTTTACTTCTAATACTTGTATACTTTTACTTTTAATGGAGTAATTTGCCATTTTGGTATTGCAACTTTTACATAAGTAAAGGATTTGAGTAATTTTTCCACCACTGAAAACTAGAGCCTCATTTTAATATTTGTTCAGATAAAGTTCAGTTCAGATTTAGTTTAAAATGCATATGAAATCATCAACAAAGACAGATATGGCCCTTCGTGTAACAAAGATCATATAGAGAATCTGTCAGTGTCTATAATTACTCTGAGAGAACACTAGAACTTTTTACTTCAATAATATTGTGTCACTTCAACTTTCTGTCCAGCCCAAACAGTGATATTAATGTATATCAGTATTCCATGCTCAATACTTGGCTGTGCTCACTTTATTTCTTCTCATCATCTGGATCCTGTCTCCTCTCTCAGGTCTCATCAGTGCAAGGTTTATCTGTATAGTTTGGGTTCTGCTGTTGTGAATCTGGCCTTGGTGTCCGGTTCCCTGTTTACTGTTGGACGGCAGTAGCTCAAATTCCCCGACCGCCTGAGACAATCTGGGCAGTAGACACATTCTCCCACTATCGAAGCCCCCTTGAGCAAGGCACTGTACCTGCAGCTGCTCCAGTGCCCAACATTAGCAGATTGTGTAGCTAGTACTGGGCAGCTCCCAAGCGCTGAGTGGGTGTTTGTGTATAACCCTGCATTTCCTCCCCCAGGCCATTGCCGTAAATAAGAATTTTTTTAGTCAACTTGCTCAGCTGAATAATTAAAGTCTTTTTTAATCTGCTTTCTACGCCGCATTTGTGCCCACTCATTCACTCCTTCAATAAAGTCCTGTCTATTTTTCTCTTCTACCTGTCGTCTTGGTTGTGCCTGCTACTTTTTTGATAATTGATGAATAGCGTTATTTTGCAGTTTTGAAACTATTTAAAGATGAATATGAAATATTAAAAATAGTTAGTTTGTCTTTTCTTTGAGACTTATCTAACCAGACAAGCACACTAATCTACCATCTTTGTTTAAAGCTGTGATCTGAGGAAGTGGTTGCAGGGAAAAGAATGATTCCACACACAGTAAACTCACTCATACCTGCAACACATACAGCCATATTCAGACATGGGGTCTCTACTTAGCAGTTCCACTGGAGCATTTTGGACTTATGGACCTTGCCCAAAGGCTCTTTGATGGTAGCTGTTATAGGTGAGAAGAGGGACATTACTCCTTCACTTCTACCACTTTTTTTTTTAAAACTCTATCCAAGGGATTTGAACCAATGACCTCCTAGTCAAAAGCCTGTTTTTCAGTCCTTCAGGCAACCATCAACCCTATATCCATGTCAATGGATGTGGCGACTCACCACAGTATTGATAGCCCCCGCTTCTTTGAACCACCTCCCCCTTACAGGATGTGTGTGTGGAAACGTGTGTATGCGTGTTTCTATACGCCACAGAAAAACATAGGAAGTGTGTTTGTGCTTTGATAGTTTGTTGAAACGCATCTCTCTCTCTCTCTCTTCCTTTATGTGTGTGTGTTTGTATTTACGCTCATATCTGTGTCTGCCTGTCTGTCTGTGGGTGGTGTATGTATGCAACCAGAGAAGTGGAGCAGGCGGGTGTGTCGGACCTGGAGATCATCTCCCAGCCGGTGGAGGATGAGAACCCGTGCCTGGCTCCTCCGGTGCAGCTGGTGAGTTTTGGCTACAGAGATCTGCCCCTCGCAGCACTGGACCTCTCGCTGGCCGGGTCGCAGCTCCTCTCCAACGTAGACGAGGATGACAACAGGGAAGGGTGAGTGAGACAAAACTGATGCGATGTGCTTTAATAAATGGTATATAGGTTGTGATGTGTCATAGATAAAAATGTTTGATCCGGCAGTGACTTTGTTTTTAATGTGATTTCCCTCTGTGGAAAAAAACTTGATGTCATGGAAGGCTGAGTGTGACACACATGATGCCTGATTTGCGAATGACTTGTTAGCTTTGAGCAGCTTTTTTTAGTAAATTGGGAGTGACGATGATTTGCCTCTGTAAATAACCCGGCAACAGGGAAGTGTGAGTGACACGCGGGTGGTATTTTTTTTAGGTGACTTCTGAAATCATTTGGCAGTGTTTTTTGTTTTTTTTTCCTCCAAGTGGCACAAGCTCACTCACAATCACTGTTAAACCGACATATTCCCGCAGCTTGTGAACACTGGTTTGCTTTGCTGAACAAAAAACGAACAACACACATCAAACTATTTGTTTTTTCACAGAGGGAACTCAAAAGAGCTGACTCACAAAAAGAACTAAACATAACACTCTTCTGAAAAACCCATAATTCCCCTATCCCTTCTGTCCTCTTCCACATTCACCATTATTTCCCTCCTAAATTCCAATCAGAAGGAAGCATCTCTCTGTCTTATGCTTGTCATATGTATATTTTTTGTGAGAAACGCTGCCCAGGCTCCTTCTCTTCATAGTACCCCTTCACTGATCTCTGCTGGCTGATTGAAACATAGCCACTGTTCAGACACTCCTACCCTCTTCTCTGCTTTCCTGATATTCACTCTTATTCCCTTCTTTAAGTTATTGCTGATCTCATTATGTGGAGCAGTCAAAGCAAACTTCCCCTCAGACTTTTTAGTTGATTAAGGAATCACGTTATTCTGTCTTGACACAGCCAGACACCAGTTTATTCATTATTTACCATAACCTGGTCAGAGAAGTTTAGCAAGTCTGAGAGTGTCATTACTCTCCAACACTGTAGCTAGGCAGAAGTGGTAAACAATAACATAGAGATCGTCTGCACATGTTTCTGTTATATGTATTTAACCCACTGTAGGCTAATACATCCATGCACTAAAAGCATGAATAATGCGTTTTGAGTATTTGTTCCTTCTGAATTTTTTCAACGTTATTCAGATATTTTAATTCACTGGCTTCACTGACTGGCTTTTCTCAGTCTTCAGAGAAGAAGGGGGCGGAGTTTCTGTATGTTTCTCAGTCAGTTTGCTTTTGTTGTTACTGCCTTCACGCACGCACGCACGCACGCACACACACACACACACACACACACACACACACACACACACACACTGAGCCGTAAAAGAGAGAGATAGAGAGAGTTGCTTGATCAAATGTCGAATGTCGCTTTTTGTTTGCTACGGGAATAGTCTAATTATTTTGATTATTAATTTAGCATTAGTGAAACCGGTTTTTCTGTCTCTCTCGTCCCGGCGGCTCCGCTCCTCTGCTCTGCTGATAGACTTTACTGCGAGGCGGAGTCGGTTTGACTGGGAGTGGATGAAGACTCCCAGTTCTCCGAGTCTGTTCAGTACAGCAGGGTGCTGTGTCTTCCCATCGCTGAGCACTACTGCTCTTCACTAAATATAACTTCACATTGCAATTTTCTTCCCAAAATGAAAGAGTTTTAAAAATGAGGTTGCTACAAAATATACTGTAAACAGTAAAAAACAATTTCATTTACACTTTTCATCTCAGTAGTTCAGAATGAAGATATAACTGATTAATTGATTGTTATAGAGTAGTAGGGGTTATAGAGTAGTTCAGAGTGAGAATAAAGAAATATATTTTGATTCATGAACAAATTTTTTTTTTTAATTGACTAGTATTTAGTGTGGGGGGCATTCAATTCATACTAGTATAGTTCTGGGTGGAGATTTTTTGTTACTGTTTCTAATTGTTTATGGCTATGGCTTGTTGTTGTTGTTCTTTATAAAATCTATGTTTATGGTTACATAACATCTAGATTCTTGTTGTTTGTTAAATATGACTTTAAAAGAACTATCTGTTTTTATACTTCATTGCTATTGATTGGTCACTGTTAAACCATGAGTTTAATTCTTTAATATCTCAACAATAGCAATGATCACAAGGGAAAAAAACAAGAATTTGGGAGATTTTTAACTCATTTCAATCTAAACCACACCCACTTCTGGTTTTATCAACTAGTAACTGTGATCAGTTATGAACAGGGTCAACCTGATATACTGCAAGAAGAACAAGTAAACATATCGTCGCCCACAAATGATGTAAACACCCCTTGAACCAATCAGTAACAAATAAACAAAAGTTTAGCATAGTTGCAGTCATGAATTCATTGAGCCAGCTGAGCAGTAGGTGGCGAGTGAATGTTTTCAAATGTTTACTGATGGTAGGAGAGAATTTATAGTGGCTGTATACAGGACCTTGTACAGACACGCATTTTCATGGGCTGTGGACAAAATAAAAAAAAAAAAAAAAAACCCTGTACATCGTTTAGGCAGCAACACTGTAACCTCACCAAGATGCAGTGTAGCAAATTTGGTGACATTTGCATGTTAAATGTACAAGGACTTAGCTTTAATTAGTTTTACAGTTTTTACTATAAGCTTTGTGGATTGACTGTAGGTTGCAGTAAAGCAAATGTTCTTCACATATTGACCGATGTAATATGAAAGGTAGAACTCTATAGCACCTATCACTGATTTATTGCAGATTTTGGAAATTTTTAGATTAGATTTGATTTCTGTAGTGCCACCAAGAGGACTACTGGCTCTATACTGTATCATTTGGCATAGGACTGGACCTCTGTACAAAAGTTTATGCATTTTCATGAATGGCAAGGTAGTTTTGGTAATAATAATAATAATAATAATAATAATAATAATAATAATAATAATAGGGGCACACCGAGTAGAGTGCGTACCATAAGGCTCAGTCCTTCCCGCAGCGACCCGGGTTTGAATCCGCACCACGGTCATTCGCCGCATGTCCTCCCCTGTCTCTCTGCCATACCTTCCTGTCTCTCTCTTACACTGTTGCTATCAATAAAGCATAGAAATGCCTAAAATAAATCTTTAATAATAATAATACAAGCATATGCACAGTTGATAAACCAACACACATTCTGACTAGAATGCCTGGATGTCACTCTTATTTCTCATGCTTGGCCATTTCAACTTGATTGTGTTTCTTTCTTGAGAGGAATCTATCAGGAGCCCATTGATCACTTCAGAGATCTGCTCACATTAGCTTTAATCATTTTAACTGTACCTTTTTCAAAATATGTCATTCAACAGTACTTGTCACTGCACCATACTTATTTAAAATAAATACTGTATGTTCCAATCAGGAATCAAGGAATCACAAGTGTAAAGAGAACTGTGACATTGCCCGTCCCACCATTAACCTTCTGGCTTCACTAGACAAAGTTAATTTGCAATGCAAGTTAATTTGCAATGCAAAATAATTGTTGCATCATCTGGTTCAATCATCCAGTAAAGTAGGTTTCTTGTGTGTGCGGCTGGCATGTACCCTAATGTAAATTGTTGTTGATGTAAGAATAGCTATTTGGCTATGCATAATACCAAAATTATTCAAAGTAAAATAGCTCCACAATTAGTATTCAGAGCTCACCATCCTTACCCCAAGGTGATTACTTGGACTGAAACGTCAGATGTAAGAGCTGGTGACAGCGGTAGCACGCCATCCATTCTCCTCTGTCGTATCTAAACACACGGCTCTACAATGAAGACGTCCATCTTCCAAATGCTCCTGATGGCAAATGTATCAACAGTGTTTGGGAAGTATGTATATGTTCCTGATAAAAAGACCTGGCTTGATGCTCAAGAGCACTGCAGAGCACACTACACTGAACTCGCCCCTGTCAGCAGTAAGAGAGACCAGAAGAAGCTCAGAAAGGCAGGTGCACAGCTTGAACAAACCTGGATCGGTCTCTATAGAGACCCTGATGACACTGACTGGAGGTGGTCAGGAGGGGGATATGCATCATACATGCCTTGGGTGGATGGTGAACCAAATAACGATAAAGAGGTTGAGTACTATGGCAGTATATGCTGGAGCTGTGAGCCAACTGGATGGAACGATCTTCCTGAATCCATTTGCCAGGAATTCTTCTGCTTGAATCTGATGGTGGTGAAGGAGAAGAAAACTTGGGAAGAGGCTCTGCAGCACTGCAGGGAGCAACACACCGACCTCACCAGCCTAGTCTCTGAGACAGAGGTCCTGCTGGCCCAGAGGGAGATCAGGGAAGCCCAGACCACTGAGCATGTGTGGACTGGTCTGCGCTACCTGGGAGACCGCTGGCTGTGGGTGAACGGAGACCCACTGTACCAAGCCTGGAGCCAAGGAGAAGAGCAACAGGTGCTCACACTAGCCTTATCATTTTTATGTTATCATGTCAAAACAATATTGATTACATTACCTTTCAGAGTATTAGACAGTGTTTTTTACTATGAATATGGGTATAACAGGTATGCAGCTTGGTGTGAAACCCTTTTGGGTATTATGGCTTTTAAATAATAGTTAACAAAGTAGTGTACATACATAAGAATAAAACAGGAGATAAAACAGATTGCAACCAATTCCATTTTTCAGGACTAGTCATGCTTTATTGGAATTACCAGCTTGCTTCTTTGAGCAATCAAATTGCTTGGCCACAACTACCGAAATACTATTGTTACTAACATTTTCTGTATTGAAAACATGCTGAAGAAAGATCATACTGACCTAACATTATCTATGCAACATGTATGCCACCACCAGTGTCCAGCATGGAGCCAGCGCTGTGGAGCCGTGAGCAAAGAGGGAGAGTGGGAGAGCTGTGACTGCCAGGAGAGACTCCACTTCATCTGCGACTGAGTTTGGCCAATGTCAATACTTGAGGTGGCCTGTCATACACATTGCTTCTTTTGTTTCCGTTTCATCTACTTCGTGTCATCTGTAATTAAGCTGAACTCAAGAGGAATAACACGTGGACAACCCAGTGAGTTTCCACCATGTGCTGAATTGTCAAAGGTGTGTAACATGTGTTAAGAGGACAAACAGCTTTAATTCATATACATAACAATATTTTGCAATATTTCTCTCTGATGTCATTGTAAAGGCTGTGTTTATACTATACAAATTGTAGATAGGTTTTGTACACTTTTTCCACTCTTGTTTTATGATTAAACTCTATGTATGCTCAAACTTTTCTATGTATTACTGACTCTTCTCTGACTCGACTGATTTTGTGATAGTATGGTAGAACATTTGCACTATTCGGCAGGCTTATCTCTGCACAGAGATAAGCCTACCAAATCTGAACAGTTACATATTGATATGTATATGGATATACAGTATGTATTCAGCACATATTTAGTGACGTTAACATGATTTCTTACATGATGAGAGGGAAACATATTTTGCCTGGCTGTTAGGGATATCAGGATCATTATCATGGCACGGAACCTGGAAGCTTTTTTCTACAAACCTTTTTTAGTTTTTACCAAAATATGGAGGAGCTACTGGATACACACACACACACACACACACACACACACACACACACACACACACACACACACATCTATGCACAAATGTCATATATTGTGCATGATTACCATCCATCATCTATTAAGTCTCCCTCCCCAAGTCCTTGACTTGCTGTCACCCTTGCTCAATATTATGTCCATTTATCACTAACTGACAACCTCTGGGTTGTCCAGCGTCCATAAGTTAACTAGGATCAATTAATCATCTCAGACTGAATATCCGCCCTCCTCCCCCTTTCTGTTGACAATTGTAGCCTTTATAGTAATTGACATTGTGCACTGCATGATCCACAAGGGGAACAGGGAACTGTCTGGGGTTTGAGGTAATTTACAGCCTGCAAATTGTTGTCGTGTGTTGTCGTGGCACACATTCTGTGGCCTTCAAATTTATATTCTTTGGCACTACCTTGTGGCAGTTTGTTGTAAAAATGGTGATAACTGTAAAGTGTTTTCTTAGTGGTCAGTTCAGATCATGTGACTCATAGGTTAGAAGTCAACCAGGAAAAGAGTGTGCAAGAATTTCTCCATGTGGTCCTCTCCTTTTTTCCTTTGCGTTTGTGCCTTGGAGAGCCTTTGCTTGTAAGTTTTGTTACCTTTTCTGTGCAAATGTGCATATAAATAATTCGGAATTCATACGTTTGGATTAAAAACAAACTACTTTGTGATAATTTAATCTGCTAAGGTTAAAAATGCTAAGCTAAATGTAGCTTCTTGTAGCATGTGCATGGAGGCTACTTGTAAGCAATGAAAATTCATTTGTGCTGTATTTTGAGAACAGTCTGTAACCAAAGCATTGTAACTTTATATTTATTTCAGTTTTACAAAGAAAAGAGAAGAGAAAAGAGGACTCAGTAAAACACCGTAACTTTACTCCCATGTTCGACTTTCTCTGAATCTTGTTTGTTAGCTATCTGTCAGTTTGTGCGTAGATGGAACACGCATCAGGGATGGAATACTGTCTCCTCACTGACCTATAAGTTTGGGCATGTATTCATAAAATGTATAATATGCATGCTAATATGAAACCCATTAACCATTTAAGTCATAGTGAATTTGCATGTAACCAGGCATCTGTAGTCAGTGCTCAGATTCTTGGAGATTTTTTCTGAATGGGACCCTGAATTGCTGTTTGGCTCGTAAAGTTCCACTTTCACTGCAATATAGAGCTGCAACGATTAATCGATTAATCCATTAGTTGTCAACTATTAAATTAATCGCCAACTATTTTGATAATCGATTAATCGGTTTGAGTAATTTTTTAAGAAAAATAAGTCAAAATTCTCTGATTCCAGCTTCTTAAATGTGAATATTTTCTGGTTTCTTTACTCCTCTATGACAGTAAACTTAATATCTTTGGGTTGTGGACAAAACAAGACATTTGAGGAGACATTTATCTTGGACTTTGGGAAACACTGATCGACATTTTTCACCATTTTCTAACATTTTGTAGACCAAACAACTAATTGATTAATCGAGAAAATAATCGACAGATTAATCGACAATGAAAATAATCGTTAGTTGCAGCCCTACTGCAATAGTTCCACTCATTCAATCGAACAGAGAATTTTACAGTGCAAGACTAATAGATAACTAAATTGGATTTGCATTTTGAAATTTGAGGAAAAACAAGAAAGCTTGGGTACAAGCTGTATACATAACATCCTTGGCTCAGTAAAGGACTACAATTTCCATCGTACTTTACACCACAGTGTAAAGCACTATGGCTGGCTCTCTGTGACAAAATGATGCAGTGTTTTATGCGGGATTGTAATTATTGCTCTGATTCTCCCTTCTACTTATACTCACTACTTGAAGAGGAGTGAAGGGAGTTGATGAGACTTATGGGTATTTTAGTAGATGTCATGGAATCTTATGTGTCTGATGATAAAAAAAAAGCCTATTTTTCAACACAGAGGTTGTCACAATGATTGATGACAGCAATCATATAATGGAGCTAACATGGGGCTGACATGGGGGAAATCGCTTGTTGCACCACAATGCCATGTGACTAGCCAGCTTTATATTTGAATAAGGACTCACAGTGTCATTGAGGCAAAGCACCTTACACAGTTCAGCAGTACTGCAGATCAAATAGTGATTCTCTGCATCCTGTGTGCCATGCCTCCTAACGGCCACTAGGGGCAGAGTGAGTGAGTGAATGAATGAATATGTGAGCGATCCTTCAGGCCCTGTAAAGTTCAATTTCAAGATTATTATAAAGCACCATGGCTTACAAATATGAAAGGAGATTAATTGTACAGACAGTAGGATGTAAGGATTAAAATAGAAAAAAAAACCCATAATTGTAAAGGCTTCAGAAATCAGTGTCTCAGTCATTTTCAGGCACATTAAACCTAAGAATGAGTACACTGTTTTTCCGCTTCAGCATGATGATGTGAAGTGCTGCTCTGACATATGGACGTAAGGTCATATTACAGCTGTCCTTTTGATTAGTCACAATATTAACAGATTTTTTTTTTCACTGTGCAAACCTGGTCACTGTCCAGTCCTATCATCCTGTCCAGCAATTGTGACTCAAACCTAGCTCTTAGTGCGAGCTCTCAGTAGGACGCACATAAACACCATAAGCTGTAATACAGGATCCAATACACACAGGGGCACACACACGCACATACACACACACACACACAAACCAACCCGCACACACCACCTCATCCAAGTACTCCGTTTGACACCAAATCAGGTCTCACTCCATTGGTTCCCTTCAGTTAGCCAGCCATGGCCCGAAACAGATGGATTTCACAGACGCACCGTCAACAGTGGGCCGACACTGACACAGCGCTGTTATCACAGCCAGTCCTCACGCAATACAACCCTCATTTGTCCCATTCCGTGTCAAGAGTCAGGCATAGCATGTCGTTGCATTGCAATGCATAATGGAAAGCTATGCTGCCTTTGTGCTTGATGCCATATCCTCATATCACTGTCTTATGCTGTGTATGGGCTATTGTTGGGATAAACACTTTGGTGTACAATGCTGAATTATGCATGGAGCATTTCCTACAGTAGTTCAACCTGTGAAATACCTGTAAGGCAGTGTTTCTGTCTAACTTCTCTAACTATGAGTTGGCACCCCAAACTGGGTCACAGGCCTATTGCTGTTGAGGACCCACAAAACTAGAGTATCAATATGTTCAAATGAGCTTGGGTCCCAGGGCAAGAGACTTGAATTGACTGAAATTTCTCATTTTGGTCCCGGGGCTGAAGAAGTGCAAGAACCCCTGCTATAAGAAGCTCTAACAACAGATTTACGAACGACTGCAGTGAAGGTTATTTTACCAGTGAGCTCAATTTACTCAAACTGTGCTTAGTGCGATGGGGTCACTATTTCATATTCAAGTCATTAGTGCGAAATGTCTGCCTGTAAAAATGCTGCCAGTGGGAGTTGTAAAAGTCATCATTCTCTCTTTTAGCTTTAATGAAATTCCATTTAAATCCACCAGGCATGAGCTCCAGATAGTGCATATCTTGTTACATCTCCACTATACCTTAAATAGTATACTAATCCCCTACATTAATCACTATTACCAGGCCCTGCGTCTGGCCTTTTACTGGGAAGTTTCATAAGGATGTTCCTATAGCCCTTGCTTTGTAATAATAGAGGTGATAAAGGAGAAGATAGGGGCTGAGTGAGAATAGTTAATGATGGCTACCTATGCTTGACTCCCAATATGAAGACATAAGTGAAATATCAACAACCCCTAACAGATGATCTGTCTCTATAACCTCCTATCAGATCTGATGTTTTTGCCAATCTATGACATTTTAAGAGAAGTTGCTAAGAAGGTGCTATGATGACCGCTTCACTTCAAACTGCTGATAACCAGCCCTAAAAGACTGAAACTGAGAACGAGAGAAGAGAAGAAGCCACTTCTGACATTAAGGCCACGTCAGTAGAATCAGTGAGGCATGGCCAGAGACAGTTAGAGTGAATGTGTCAGTCAAGCCCAGTGTCCTCCAGGAGCCAATACTATTTTTTCTGTGGATTTCAGCACCACTGGGCTTTGAGTGATTACACCCGCGCTTCCGTCTCCTCATTACCGCATCGATCAACCTCTCAGACAGACAGCAGCCATTGCTTTTAAATGACATTCAGGAACACCACACCCATGCGCCATCGTCACGTTTTACGATGGTTTACTGCGGCAACGGATGGGATTCTTAAACCCGTGCGCTCACATTACTTACCTGTAATGTTCACTTATTATGAATTGCTATGGCTTTTGTGGGTCGTAACAACATACAAACACCACCAGGCCCACATCTGCGCTCACTTTTCAGAAGGCCGATATGAGAAGCCGGCGCACAGTTCTCTATCAGAGTGCCATCTAGCAAAAAAGACCGATCACCAAACTCACCTTTAGGGAAATGGGGCAGGAGAAATGAACCTTTTTTTTATGGGCATGTGGAATGATGAAGTGAAGTTGAGAGAAACAGAGACAGCGGCAGTGGGACGGCAATCCACAGCCATCAAAATGATAATGTATCTGGGAGAAGAATCTGTCGGCTGCTCCACTGACTCTACCTGGGAAAGTGGATTGCCTTTCCTCCCCAGCCTGCATTAGGTGGCTCATTGGCTCTCTGAGATAGTGAAGGAGTGTGCCATGAAGAAGGGTCGTAATATGCATGGGAAACGGCGAGGCATGCACAGCAGCAGCGATGTTTGGCAGAGCGAGCATGTGTGCTCTTGAAATTGAGAATGTCACAACCACAGTACAGGTGTTTTATCAACATGGTGACGGTTCATTGAGTGAGGGATGGACGAAACTTATTTTCACTGGCGCCGTAGTTTTGGAATGTCTCGCTGTCAGCAAAACTTTTCTTATTCATTGATTTCAGAAACAGAACTGGATGTAAATGAGAAATATGCAAACTAAACTGATATTACTTCTGCCATACTGTGTTAAATGTCCTCTGTAGTTTAATATAAATGCTTTTAACTTCAAAGGTGTACTAATCAATTTCATTGTTGAGTCCCTGAAATAATATGGCAATTAGTGATTACACCTGATCATACCTGATTATGTTTGGGATTTTTATGCATATTCATTGTGTGTACAGACAGATGAGTGAAGAATTTTGGCTGTAAAAAATATATAAATAAAAATAGTATAAACATTGTAAAAATAGAAACATCCAATATCATGCTTTAGATTGTTTTGTGTCACTTTTGTATATCTGTATATTCAGATTACAAATTGGAACAATTTAGACACATATTGTATATTTCAGTCCTCAAAATTCAACCAGTGCCGGATAGAATCACACATTTTTACATCTTGGGAGCAGAAGACAAATTGCAGGCTCTGTTTTTTCTTCCCAGATTACAGATTGAGCCCTTAATGAATAAAGCTTTGTGTTGTCACGGCTTGCCTATAAGGTTGCGGTGTGTTCCACAGTGGGACCCAAGCAGCGGGGATTAATCAAGAGAAAAGGCTCCTATGTCAAGCTGCCACTGTGTGATGAAGCACCCACTGTCAGCCATGTTTGCATTTCATAGCTTGTAGCATTGTGAAGGTGGAGCTGACCTTTCTGTTATCTCTCGTATACTGCGCTGCCCCCACTTCACATGATGGGGATTCAGAGGAAGGCGAAGTAGTCGTTCACACACAATCTCTGACACACACAGAGAGAGAGAGAGAGAGAGAGAGAGAGAGAGAGAGAGAGAGAAAACAAGGGCAGGCACAAAAGCTCTCTCACTGCACTGCGTAGTGGTTGTTATCTAATCCTCTGTAATCATGGTTCACTTCATATTCCAGTTTATACTGGGCTGTCACACCTCATTAGGACCAATAGTGTTCCTTCATTGATGCTTCTGCACATTCAGATAGGATCCTTTTTCTCTTCCATTGTCTCTCTCTCTGTCTCTCTTTCTCACACTACCTTTTTACCTCTTCCTTTCTATGTCTCTCCTTGTCCCACTGATTTTTTTCCTGTGTATATTTTTCCTCCTCTCTCTTCCCCCTCCTTTTGGTCTCTCACTCTGTTCCACTCTCTCTCACTTTTTCATCTTTTTTTCATCTCTTTCTCTGCCCTCTTATTCACACAAAGCATCCATAGCCTTCCCATGCTGAATACCAATCTGCACTGTAACTAAACTATCAAAATGCCAAGAAGCAGTCCCAGATTTTTTTCTTGTTCTGCACCCTTGTCAAAACATCACACTGACCACAGCTACCTTCACAAGCCTTCAGGAGCCTCCGAGAGCACATTCCCGTAGGGAGGGTGACGAAAGGTGGACAGGTTGGAGATTTCTAGCACCCATTTGCTGCATTGTTGCCTAACACAGTGTTCCTATCAGGAGAGAAGTGGGCGACATTGTGGGAGGTGGTTGTTCTAGCTAGCATCGGGGGGCAGTTGCAGTGTTAGCAGTTTTGGCGCCATGGTAAGTGGAGTGTAGTTATTAATAGAGTTGGGCCCATCCATCTTCCTGTCTAGGAAAAACGCTGGGAGGACCAAGGTGGCGTGGGCTTGTGTTCAGCACTTTCATGGCCGCCCACTCTCCCCCTAGTCATCAAGCTGCTTTTGTTTGTTTGCTCACTTTTTTTTTTTTTAGGTTTGAGGGTTTTTTGGTGCATTTCAGCTTGTATTTGTGTAGGACGTTGCTGGTGTGTGACTTCGTTGGGAAAAAAAAGCGCAGGCTGTGACAAAGAGTGTCAGGGAGTGGAGATGTGGAGGGCTGGCCCTCATCAGCGGCTTGTACTGACTGCTGGAACTGACAATTCAGTAGTCACTGTTGACAATAGGACCAATCACACTGTTTTCACTTTAGATGGTGGCCCATACTTTTAAAGGCATCAAGCCTGCAGCCTCTGGTCAGATTGTCAGCTTAGTCTGCTTATATAAATTCTGATACCCTAAATCAATCATTTGTTATGTAAGTTATGCAATCCATCATATTGAGGCTGATTTCTCATGTAAATTGTATTTTATAGACATTTTTGTCCTGGACACACACATTTTGCACTAGTAGATTCTACAATTGGCTAATCCTGTACTAATAACCAAAGCCATAGGTAGACAGTTATCATGGCAGTTTTCAGTGGCAGCCATGTTGCCTTCCCAGTCCTGTTGCTGAGTAACTTGCAATTATGAAAATTGACTTGCAGAATCACTCAAACAATATTACACAGGACATTGTTACATATTTGCAGTCTGCACATCTTATGCTAGAGAAAAGGCAGCAACATGATGGCCTTAGTACAGCCAAACTCTGTATTGAGTCTGAGCAGAGCTTTACAGGATGAATGAAGTTGTAGAATATAATTTAACCCTGAGATGACGTAACTCAAATGGCACATAACAACCACTCTACTGCCTTTGAGCAAGGCACCTGACACTCCACAAGCTCCAGCAGTACCGGCTCAGTGGCTGAAAGTGTGCTGCCACCAACCTCTGATGTTGGACTGTTTATGCAAAAATGTGTGGAAAAGGTCAGGGTGTAAACAAATTCCATGTTCCGAGGTAATTAATTCTCTTCTCTTCTCTTCTCTTCTCTTCTCTTCTCTTCTCTTCTCTTCTCTTCTCGTCTCGTCTCGTCTCGTCTCGTCTCGTCTCGTCTCGTCTCGTCTCTTCTCTTCTCTTCTCTTCTCTTCTCTTCTCTTCTCTTCTCTTCTCTTCTCTTCTCTTCTCTTCTCTTCTCTTCTCTTCTCTTCTCTTCTCTTCTCTTCTCTTCTCTTCTCCTCTTCTCTTCTCTCCTCTCCTCTCTTCATTGGGGGCAGTGTGATAAGAGACTAAATGAACTCTGGGGCAATTATTGTCCGAGGGCAAAGGATAACACCTGGCTAAGAATGTGCAGTGTGAATATGACTTTAGCATCATTTGCACAGGTTGCCAGACCTGACTCACCAGCCCAGTCCAGCCCCCACTGCCATTACTAGAGCTCACCTGAGCAGTGGAATGATGTCACCTCCCATCCCAGTGATGGGTGTGCGGTTGCCAGACACAGAGACAGAAGCATATGTCGCTGATACGGCTGTTCCAAATGTGTGAGGAGCCCAGGGTGGGAGTGCTGGGCACCAAGACCAGATGGTTCATCTAAATCTGTGTTCTAGTGAGCAGGGGGGGAAAGAGGAAAAAACAAGTGCTCCTACCCTCTGCCACCCACCAGCTATAGGCCAAGGGTCCAAATGTTCCATTTTGGAAATAGCCACTGGCCCATTTGCAAGTTTTAGAAACTGGTCAATGGAGAAAAATAAGCATAGTCCTCTGCATATAATCAGAACCCACTTTGGAGGATTTTTGAAGTGGATTTGAAATCAATCCAAAATCAAAATGCTTCTGTTGCTGCAGTTCAGAGCATGAGGGATTGTCACACTTAAAAACAGGCAAACTTAAAGCATACTAAATTATCGATAGCCTGAAAACGACATAAGAGCTTTGCATGATTATATGAAAGGGCCAGCAAACAAATGTTGCTCCTGACTTGGCCAACATTGCATCAACTTGGAGGAAAATATCAAGGCGCAGCAATGTCTCACCACGTTAGTTGAGAACCGCTGATGAACCACTTGTGGCATGTGGGAATCACTCTTGAGTTTTACTCTGTGCCTTGCTCGATAAGCAGAACCACAACAAACTTGTGTGGCCTTTTACTGTAGCTCCATTGTTGCATGTGTTCCTCACCCACTATAACTTTGTCAGAAGAGGAGGGGAAGAGAGGCAAAATGTTGAAGTCTTGCTTTGTAGAATAATGCATTCTCTGAGGGCTTTCGCCTGGCCAAGCCAATTTAGCCTGATTTAATTAGAGAGCAGAGGAAGTTGTCTGAGAGAGCGACCAGGGAGTGACCGGCCTCCCTGTTATCTCCCGGGCTTCTTAATCCCTTTGCCACAGGGAAGGCTGCAGGCCGCAGTAGTGCTAAAGCGTTGAAGCAAACTGTTCGTTGTTTGTCAAATAGTTGTTTTCTGTCTGTCTCGTAGGACGGATGTGTTTTTTGACGTTTGAGATGGCCTCAATCTTAAAAAAAGGCTGAAAGTTATACTTTTATTCCATGATTTTCTCTTGGAAATGATGTGTTTTGTGTTCCCAATGATAATTCTGTAATTTATCCCCCCCACATCACTACCCTCCTCCCATTCCAATAAATACACCAACAGTTCAACATCCCATTAGACCTAATACACAAAATATTACAATTAAATTCAATTTTATTGAATTTTTATTGGTTTCATTATTATTAATAAGTCTGTGAACAAAGTCATTTGCAATAACAGACCATTCAAAATGGCAAACAGTACAAAACAAATAACAGCCAGGGGCAAGAAGAGGCAGAAAACAGGGGAAGAACATTTATATTCATCAAAAAAGTGTCCCCTAGTTTGTTTTGATGATGTCAGTGGATTAAAATGGAAAATGAAAGAAAAGTTCTAGAGAATTTCAATGTGCATCAGTTTGTCATGACCAAAATGAAAATAACCGAAGTTCAGTTTTCCTGTCTGTTTCCTTTCCCGTGCCTCCTTATCCTCCACAAGCCTGCAGTTGAAGACAGATGCGTTATTGAGGACATGACAAAGACATTAATGTGACCGAAATATTGGCAAGTTGTTCTGTGCCTTTTGATGACTACATTCATAAATACACACACAGAGGTGGTTAAATGAAAAAAAACATCCTAGAGAACTTGTCCCCTGCTCAGATTCCCATCCAGATCACCTACTGTCAGTGAAACAAACCTATACTTCTATTTTGTGTTTTGCCTGTCTGATGTTACCTGGGTCAACTTTTACACATTTGTGTGCCTCCACTGTCAACACGCTGCAAACTTGCAAGGATTGATAATGTGATAATGGTAAAAGCCAGACAGAGAGACTGATTGGATTGCTAGTACCTGGATGGCCCAGGTGTAGCCTTGCCGAACCCAGCTGTAGTCGTGCCCACAGCTGGGATCGCCTTCAGAGAGGAGGGACGGAGTGGTTAATATTCACAGACATGCAAATTGTGTGATTACTTTTATGGCTAAGAGGGGAGGGATCAAGTGTCCGGGGAAAAACCTACTAATGGAGACCAGCTTGACAGCCCCAGTGCAGATGTAAGTAGATCTATCTCCATTTACCCCGATATTAAAAGGTAATTTCTCTGGCCAAGAACAACTTCAATTTCACCCTCCCCCCTACCCCAATACACACACACACACACGCACACACGCACACACACACACACACACACACACACACACACACACACACATGGTAGGTATTAATGATGTAGCTAGTGTCAAGGTGTCAGAGTCATGTCCGGTGTAGATTGCTGAACTTTGCATCTATAATGTGAAACTGCTGTTTATATAGTGATAATGTGAAATGGCTATTTACTTGTTTATGACGATTTTGTACTTTTAAAGAAAATGCACTTCCTGAATTGAAATGAAAGTGAACAAACCCTCAGCCCTGACTGATACAATGGTAAACATTGAAAAAGTCCCCCAGCCTTTATCAGTCCTAGGTCCCCCATACACATGGGGTTAACGTGGTTTATATCTGGACTGTGTGCTAGATATGATTTAGCTGGATTATATTGACTCTTGACATTAAAATGCAGGTATACACATTGAAATCAGATTTCTCCTTCCCTCGCAAAACACAGATTAAAAATTGACAGTTAACACCTTGTCTCACAACATGTGCGGGTATCCTGGCAATCCATTTTTGACAAGGAGTTTGCTATATGGCTGCCTGCCGCCTGTTTGACTTCCTGATTGAATCCACATGTTTACATTTTTTTCTGTTTACGTAATTAGTATATGGGTTGAAGACGCATTGCATTTACACTTTGTTATTAATGTGGCCTAATGTGTCTCTGGTCTCTGGGGGTGGCTTGGGTGATTAAATCTCCAGTGTGCCATGATGCATTTACACCTAGATTATAAATTATTTTGCTCTTTCAAAACACAATCCGATCACCCATGACACATTATTGTCCTGGGTGATCGGTGTGAAGGGTGTCCTAGATAGGTGCTGCAAGATTTTCCTATCAATTCCTCTTGGGGTCCAATAACAGTAGTAGTGCAGCAAAATGTATGTAAAACATGGGAAATTAACATGCTGAATTAACAGACTTTATCAATTTTGGTGATATTGTCTTTCAATTAATCTTGGACATATCTTTGCATTTGGGCCACAATGTGCAATATGATTAATAATAGCAAATTCCTGCACTGTGATTCACAGCACTGCTAGAGTAAGCCAGTGATCAAGCGACTGTACTAATGTTCATTTAATGCTGTTCACCTGATAATCTTTGAATGTCTTGTTTGGACTGCACCATGTGCTCTGTCTACACAGTGTCAGTAGTCCTTCATCTTTCTTCAGTATAATCTTGTCCATTACATCAAAACACTATTGTGCTAATTTGCTGCATCTTAAATGAGCTACAAAATGCTTTTCTTTGTCCTCCATATCCACACAGTTCCCTCAGCTGAGTTCCCTAGCTAACTCCTAACTAACTGCAGTATATAGTAAGAGTATATCGACCGGTGCTGGCTCTGATCGGGGACACACATGCACACATATACACATGTTCTGTATACACACACTGACCTTCCTGTGCCCTTGTAAAATACAAATGAGGCAGTCCCCAGAGTTCCCACAGGATTGCTCTGGTGGGCTGAGGAATAGCTGAACACCAGCTGACCTTGCTATCTGGACTGTTCAACAACATCAACATTGTGTTGTGCAGATGAGGTACCGCCTACACTGACCTCAGGCCTTTAGAGGCAGCCCCATTATTTGGGTTGGGAAGGTTGCCTGCAATGTGTAATCTGTTACAGATAACTGATTACCTGCTAAACACTGTAATCAGTACAATAATCCACTGGACATTAAAAGTTTGAGATGTATTCTGATTACGTTCTGTTACTTTTGGATTGCTTTTCTCCAAAATCCACAGAATACTAGTGATGGGTTGATTCACAAATCAATCGTTCATTTGAGAACGAGTTGAATCGGTTCACCAACTGAACTGAATCAAAATTTCAGATTCTGTGTCTGTGGTTGGATTGCGCTCCGTACAGTTAAGTGAGCTAACACGCTTGTCAACACAATAAGAGCATTCAAGACAAAGACAATTGTTGTCTGCCTTCCTTGGCAATGACTTCAGTACTGGCTGGCTACTCTCCCAAAAATGGGCTAAATCAACTACAAACACAACAAACACTTAAATTCTTTATATTGGTCAGTCGGTGAGCGTTTAATCCATTTGCAGTTTTTACATGTGACAAGTAATGGACATGATAGCAAGCTAGCAATGGCTGCTGATTTGGACAGACCCTATTCTGTCAATGTGTTGAGATTGTACAGCAGTAAAACAAATCAAGTCAGTTAATATGAATGGAATAGAATATGCAATAAAACTATTTAAAGCATAACTCCCTATTTTCCCATCTTTATCCATTATGCATCAATTTTGTCCAAAATCTCGTCCATTGCTTCTCTGTAGAACTATTTATGTCTTGCTTGCATGGGTGCAGCTCTCTAATACAGTACCATAGGGCCAATGGACTCAACAATCAACACATTGAATGCTCGCTCTGTACTAGCTCTGACAAGATTTTGGTCAGAATCGATTGGTATGATGTAAAATTATAAATTATCAAAATTATTATAAATTATCCTTCTTCCAATTTACTTACATTTGAAGTGTTAGCATTATGTTTAACTGACCATCAATCAGTATTATCAGCTATTATCAACTTTTATTTACAGATGCATACACAGATTTGTCATGATGAGGTAAATTCTACCCTTCTGGTACTCCATACAGGTTAAGACAAGTGCTTACGATTATTTCCAAGTCTTTGACGCCACGTTTGCATTACAATGGGACCAAAGACAAGAGGGGGAAAACACAGTGTTAACCAGACATACTGTGACCTTCCTCAATCAATGAGTCAATGAAGAATGACAATGCCTTAATGTAACTGTGACACATAAATAAATGAACAAATGAAATAAACAAATAATGAACAAATAAAATTAGATATGATTATTGCATACCCCACAATATCATTGCTGTGTGAATATAATTATACTAATAATTCACTAGGCAAGAATGAAAAGTCATATTTCTTTCTGGCTATTTCCTCACTAAAACTTTCAGAAAACAAGAAGCTGATCAATATCTTTGAGAAATAGCCATTCAGCTGCTTCAGAGATTTATATCTTTACTCCAGGATCAGAAATGTATATGTTCTCTTTCCTATGAAAATGCCGCAGGAGTTTTGGGGTTTGCCTCTTCCGTGCTGATGTGTTGTGATCAATGGTGCACGGGCATTGGTAATGGGGAACCTTTCAAATGTAAAATTAATTACCTGCAATCTGACAGCATCAGGGAAAACTCAGCATATATTTTATGCTTAGTTGGTACTCCCCCTTTTCCATGCTTGCTTTAGCATGAAGCATTGTGTATGTGTGTGTGTGTGTGAGTGTGTGTGTGTGTGTGTGTGTGTGTGTGCAAGAGTGGTTGCAATGTGGAACCTACTGGAGACACATTTGTTTTTAGGGGAGGATAACAGTAGACACCATCTGCCATGGTGTCTGCTTTGTCATATTTGTTAGGTGAGACTGAATTTGCCATCAGCAGACAGTGATTTGTCATTCAAAGACAAGACTTCTAATCCTTGCTTCAGGAAGGAGAAGCTCTTCTCTTACCTGCCCCTTTCCTTCCTTTCTGTTAAGGACATATTCCAGAAGCAACCCAGCAAACAAGCCCTTTTGGGGCCAATTGGGCCCCTTGTGGGCTGCCCACAGTGGGCCTATATCAGCCGTGAATGGTGGCCACATGTGGGCAGCCCACACCAAGCCCAAGCCCAAAGATGCACGGCTTGGTGTGGGCTGCCCACTAGCCATATCAGCAGTGAAATGGTGGCCACGTGTGAGCCCCAAAGTTTTGGGGCCCTAGTGGGTAGCCCACACCAAGCTCAAAGCTGCACGGCTTGGCGTGGGCTGCCCACTAAGGCCCACAATATCTCACCAGTAAGTATGTTTCTTAAGATTATCAGCAGTGATTCAAACCCAATTATTGGACTGGAGAAACATTAACTTGTCCGACCAAAATTTCCACTTGTCCCGGACAAGCGTTAATGTTGAGCGCTGCTGGATTAGCTTTCCCCAATTAAATTGTCACGTCGTATTGTCTGACCCAGAATGATTTAGAATTAGAATTATTTACTATGACATTATTGCCAATCTGACCTTTATTTTCCCTCTCAGTCAATGTTAATAACAATAAATGTTTCAAAAGTTGCCTTTTCCCTAATGCATTACCATCAACGACTCTCACTTAACCTAGCTAGCAAACACAGCAGCATCAAACTCAAGCAACACGCATAAGGTAAATTCGGCAAATGTTAGATAGTCAGCTAGTTAATAGGCCAATGTTGTGAGATAAATGTAGTAAAATGTCTAACAAATGAGAGAGACCAACACTTAACATTACCATCAATGTCAGAAGAAATGTGAAATCTTGCTTGAGCTACGTTAAGTTGGAGTAGAAAAAAGTGATCTGCGGGCCCATGTGTGGGCATGTGCACCGTTGATGATTGATGTTGCTGAGATGAGATTTATCCAATTAGCAGGTGCCATATGCACAAAAGGTGACATGAGCAGTCGTCACATTGATGTCCCGCCCTCTGCTCAATGCTTAGAGTCAGGTGTTCAGAGCCCCCACCTTGGGACTTTGCAGATTTGCATAAATCGTATAGGTCTCAATTTCTAAAATGACGGAAATCCGGCATTTGCTGGAAAAATCACATGTATGATACCTTAAATGAGTCATTAAAATGAAAATATGAGAATTGTACAATAAAAGCCATGAATGTGTGTTACAAGTTGTGACATAGTGTAACACAAAGCTAATTTTCTATTTTAGCTCTCAGAAATCAGATCATGTCTCACAAAGATTTGTAGTTTTCCAAAGCTTTCTTCATGAAGTTTAAACTAACTAAACTAAACTAATCTAAACTGGTATCAACATTACATGTTGAATTAAATTGAATATTACTCTATCATGTAGTCTCTTCTCTTTCCACCATTTGTTCTGTATACCAGAGGATTCCTAAATACAGTGCAAGAGCCTTGTTCTCTCTCTCTGTCTCCATCTATCTGCCTGTCTATCTCTCTCTCTCTCTCTTCTCTCTCTCTCTCTCTCTCTCTGTTTTCTCTTTCTCTTCTCAGCATGGGTGTGAATTAGTTTCATCCATTGGGGTCACATTGCTAATGCAGCGAAGAAGTTACCACATAAAAAGTGTCAAGATGATCTCACTTCACATCCACATTCACAATCGCACCTCTCACCCCAGGAATAGTTATTCCTAGTTTCAAGCACCCCCAGGTGATTAGCCAATAATGGAACTCAAGCCAAAGAAAGAACAGATATTTGGCTAGTGAGAAAATGCACAGTCCCAATTCATTATGCCCTGAGAAACTTGTTTTGAGATTGATTTGTGCAATAAAACTGCTGTGTTGCCAGGAATCTGATTATTGATGGTGTTCAGTTTGTCAGAAATTGGATTTGTTGTGTTGTGTGGAGAAGTAATAGAGAGATCAATCCACCTGCTCACTATGAATCATCAAAGGACTCACACTGCAGCAACACTGGCTGTGCTTTTGCCCGTTGTTTGGACTGGTGGGTAGAAGGGCAGTAAAAGGATACTGTATCATGCAATGAACTTGCATTAGTCTTCCATGCAATGCCCTAGATGAAGGGTTAAACATAATTTTATCATTGAGCCATTGACCCAAAATAGAAATGCAGTCTCACCTCAGGTCACAGTCAAATGAAAACCTGCCAGTATTGTTGTGATGCAGGAACTAAACAGAAATCTGACTAAAACCCATTTTGGTTGCCTAACCCATGGTTTAAGAAACTACAATGTAAATTGATATTCTACAGGAAACTCGAGGGGTGGTCTATGGGAGTATGGGAGGAAAGGTTTTGATTGTTCTCTCTTATCAGTCTGTGCAAATATATTGCGTTTTTTAACTGCTTTGTGACTGGATAATACGTTCTTGCTCTAATCTAAACCTAATAAAGGCAAACAAGACATCAAAACTTCTGGGTATAAGTTCACACACAGAACAAATTAATAAGCACCTCTCTGGTGATATGACAGAGATCATTTAAATTATAGAGATGGTCTGTGTTTGAAAAAAGCAGGACCTAGACTTACTTCTCTACTTCTCATTTCTATGTGTATAGTACGAACATGTGCCCTCAGGGAAGAGAACTCTAGTAAAAATAAAAGTCCTCTTTTGAGAAAGATTCAGTTTAATTCCAGAAAGGCCAATGGACTTTGGGGGTCTAAGAGAAGGCCAACAAGCCATTAATTGAAGGGGGTAAATACAATTATAGCTACTATTTCCTTGAGTGATTCTGAAAATCTAACAACACTGGTTTGTACAGAAAATGGGTCATGGAGGGGAATTTTGAAAGCTATTTGAAAGATATTTCACTTCTAAAATTCAAAACAGCCATCAATTGGCCATAGCTTGGCCTTTTTGGAGTTTAGCAAAAGTACTGACTTGAATGTCCTTGTCAAAGCGTATTTGTAACTGCATCTAGACAATACATAAACATAGCAGAGTAAAAACTATAGTACAAAATTTGCTTTGAAATGTAGTAGAGTAAAAGTATAAATATTTCCCAACAAGGAAAACGTCAAACTGAATTTATGTACAGTACTTGAGTAAAAGGACTTATTTTCTGCACCTGTCTGTAAGACTAAGGATGAATAAATGTTTAAGCGATATCTCCACCCCACCGCAAAGGAGTACTTTATCTGATGAGACCATCAGGTGCTGTGAGCAGCGTTGTCTGACAATCCTAGTGTTTGGTGGCTCACTCCTCCTCGCTCACTCGGCATGCTGGTATTGATTACTTTTCCTGATTTAATCTCCCTCCTCTGTTCCCCTGTCCAGCTCCACTCAATCTCCCCAGCAGTGGGAAGCACTGACAGCTATATCAACCTGCTCAACACGCACTGGTAGCACAAAGGAGGGAGAAAAAGCAGGAGGGGGACAGAGAGACAAAGAAAGAGAGTGGGAAAGAGAGAGATAAGGCAAGAGAGAGAAAGGGTGAGAGATAAAGAAAGTGTATGTGAGAGAGAGAGAGAGAGAGAGAGAGAGATTGGCAGAGTGCAAATGAAGAAGCAAAGATGTAAGAGCAGATAGTGCAGAGTAAAAGAGACAATACAAGAAAGATAGAGATGAAGTCAAAGAGTCCCAAGACAGATGGAGAGATTGAACGTGATGAAACAAGATAGGGAACATACGTTAAAAGAAATATAACCGAAAGTTGCTGTGCTTGGTGTGTTGTATTGTGGCTTTCTTTGGATCCTCGAAAACTGACCTTATCCGCTGTATCTTTGTGACAAAAAGTCTCACAATGTGACCAAAGCCACAATGGCAATATGACAAAAGCATGCAAAATCAGTTGTAGGTTGTGACATTTTTTATTTTGGAAATGCAGGGGAGCCAAAGCAAGTTTGAAAACTATTTGTTTGAGAGGTGACCTTGTCCGCTATACCTGCTTGTCTACTAGTGACTCGGGCCAGGTGGTTCTGTCAGGCCGTCAGGGCCGACTGGGTCAGAGAAACAACATTTCCTAACATTCTGTTGCTTTAATAAGACTCATTAATATACCGCATGTGTCACCAGCAGTGTCTGACTGCGTCCCCTCTGGGCTGGGCTGGCGTTGGCATGACATGAGTTAAGGACACAAACGTTCACTGAATTCAGCCCATTAGTCTTCTGTATCCAAGCTGAGGCTTCACACTGTCTGTCGTATCACATCCCTTATGCATGTGTGTATGTGAGTGTGTGGATGATGCATTGCCTTGCACGGTGCTTTTAGCATGTGACCAGGCAGTGTATGCTTGGCAGATTGTAACTCATAGGTTTTATTGCCTTGTTGACTCATTTCAATATCCTCACATCATAGATCTGATACAGTATACTGCCTTTGATGCACTATGAACAAGAAAGGCACAGGTTACGATGCATTGCAGTGAGTGCAAGTCCTTGTGATGGGCTGCAGGTTGTCATACTAAGACATGAGTGATTCTTGGAACCATTAAGGCCTGAAGAGACTGTACCCTTATAAAGTTTGTGAGGAGAGTATTTCACTTTTACCATTTCTTTTTACTGCTCCCACTCAAGGAGTTTTATTGTTCTGTTGAGATTATAATTTTTTGCCTCCCTGCAGAAGGTAAATGAACTGTGAAATCACTCGATATGAGGAGCACTTTGATGGACTATCTAACAATACGGTAGAACCTTGCAAACCTCTGGGAATGGAGGTTGTTTGAACCAGTGAAATGTTTGGATGAGTCAAACACACTGACATACCAAGGCATCTCATATTCAAAATATAAAACAAGTATGCACGCATATTCCGCACAGTCTCATTTGCACTAATTCTAATGTCATGAATCAACAAGGAAACACCATCACTTGTGAGCTATTATTAGAACTTAGTTTCACAGCATTGCATATTCCATTCATTATGTTCAAACGATCAGATCGGATGACTGGGGTTTGGAAAAATGAGGCTCTGCTGTATACTGTGGACTGTTGGGGGTGGCAGTAACCTTAAAGTTAGAGAAACTTATGACTGGAAGGTCGCTGGTACAAATACCCAGCTTGGAAAATTTGGGTGGCGAAAGTGAATGAGTAACACTCCTCACCTTCAACAACTACTGTCAAGGTGCCCTTGAGCAAGGCACCTGACTGAGCAGATCTGTAGCAATGTGAATATAGTAAATATAGTGAATATTTAGTATGTAACTATATGAATGGAAAGCAGAGTTTTGCTGAAATAGAGCATGCATGCTCTGCAAACTTTTCCTAAATAAATAAAGAATAAATACGCTACATTTAATCATCCCAATGGCTTTGTCCCTCAAGTTTCAACTCAAATTGTTACGGACAAGGATTTGAATGTTCTCTTACTACCGGTGAATAATCATATCGTCCTTTTTGGCACTGAAATAACATCTCAAATGCTCCTATACCTGTCATCATGCCCTTCGATTTAATGATAAATATGATAGTGTGCCAGAATTTCTCACTGCCACATTCTCATGATAGCTAACATTTGAATGTTTATAAAATCTATTTAATTTACGCAGCTGCCTCACATCTCCTCAGCTATTCTTTCTTGGCGTATCTACAGTATGTCTTGGGGGGAAAATCAGGGATGTGGCAGCTTGTGTTTGCTCAATTCTATGTTCCTTTAGCTTTTGGAACATATGCTGTGGGGTAAAGGTCTGCATGAGGACATTAAACTGATTCAGATGCATCAGTGGGATGAATTTATAGGCAGGAGGATCCATCACCGCTGGAGTTTGCAATATGCGGTCTTCCATTGCATATTAAAAATTGTAGTTTGAAGGATTTTTTTTATTTTATCATTTTCCTTTTAATTTTTCACCAGCCAATTGTCAACTTTGTATAAGTAGTGGCCAAACTCATTTGAAATCATGTTTAGGTTCACTGTTTAGGTTTGTCCAAAAAGCTGGACAAAATTATTTTAGATAATTTTGTACACCATGTAAAGCTCTGCCATCATGTTAATGCTGGACAAGATAGTGTAACTAAATATGCAATTTAAAAAAATATATATTTTTCACTATTTTCAAATGTCCAGCATCACTGCCTCGGTGTGTCACTTTTCTACGTAGTTCCAGTCATGGGAAAAATGTAATTTGAGTTCAAACATTTGAACTAGTTGAGGTGCACTTTATTTGACTCGCCGACACTTGAACTGCCTCAGAGGTGTTCACATCACTTGCGAGACAAGGTAAAGTAGACCGCTATTCCTCCCAGGTCTGCTTGTAGACAAGGTGCCGGGTGTGCAGGCTGGTACGCAGGCTGGCGTGGTACCTGGCATCCAGAGAGTCTCGCCCAGACTCTGGTGGAGCAGATTCTACACCATCTGGAGCTCACACACTTGTGCCACCCCACCCAAAGCCAAGAAGATGATTGCTATCAGCATGATTATGCCTTTATTAGATTAGCCGTGCATTGTTTACAGGCTCGTGGCTCTGCCCATGCCAAGCGTGAGCTAATGCTTCCCTCCGAGAAAACCAATGGGAGGGTGAAGTGATCAACTCGACATCTGCTAAAAGCACTACCCTTATTGCTACATAAATGTGTTACTCAGAGTTAAGTCAGCAAATGGCAAATGGCAAGAAGAAGATATGAGTACTTAGAAATGTTTTCATTCTGATCTTGAGCAGGTCATCATTTGTCAAACTTAATCAATCAAAGAATCATATCCAATGTCTTCTGAAATCGTCTTCAATTAAGTCAGAGCAATTAATGAAAATACAGGCAGCCATTTTGACTCTGCAATCCTGCACCAAGTCTGTTGTTTGGCAACTTATTATTCATGGCAGCAATATTTGAAGATATAATACACAGCATTGTTGCATATTTGCTGGTAACACTTCTTGGTTCTAGACAAGGCCCTGCAACATATTGACCATACAACCAGGCCAAAAGACTATTTTTTCATTAGATTTTGCTCATATTCAGTCAGGTAGATTCAGCCTCGACTAACTGTTGTATGGTCTATATGAAATTATGACTAATATATCAGTCATGCATTTCTCCTTGATCAAACAGCCAGATAGCGATACATGTGAAGTAAAATAAATAAATAAATAAATGATAGACACATGTGTGGCCTCTTCCACTGACTGAGCAGAAGTAGCCATTTGACAAATGAGGAGGTGACACATAAAAAGTTCTCCCCTGGGGATAGTTGTGCCCTAATCTTTAGTCGGCTTAATGCTCCACGTCTTTTCTCCGGCCATGTCCTGGGAATACAGTGGAAGCAATAAAATCCTCCACTCTGTATTATCCTGTCTATATCCTGCTGTAATAATGCAGTGACCAGTGTAGAAAATCCTCTCCTAGATGTCAGATCAAAAGACTACTTTCTTTCATTTGCCAGACATTAACTTTTGTCCTCTCACAGCTTGATTTTCCTAAAGACGTGCTTTGGGGATGGGACAACAGTTGAGGATTTATGCAGCAAACATGCGGTGAAAAGTGGGACTTTCATGATGACTTCATCTGTTTCAGTCCAGTGCTCTTGGAGCCAATGATAGAGGCTTAATATGCATCGTCCTATGCAAATGCTAATGTGGTGAAACTGATTTAAGTTACAGGATAACATCTGCAACCAACAGCTCCATAGTAATGTACCTTCAGTGAAGAAGCTATATAGATAAATAGGCCATATCTGGTGTTAAAACAAAAAAAAATCTTCCACAATCACTGCATTGAAATCAGTTCTGAAGCAATGGTGGAAATGAAGCCGCTCTGCCACTGTCTCAGCTCATATTAGCGCCATGCCAAGGAATGAAGACATGATCAGAGGAGAGGAATGCTCTGCCAACGTCTGTCTCCTCCATGCCAGTGCATGGGGAGAAGGGAAAGGTAGTGGGCAGAGCCAACTTTCCACTCCAGCTGGAGAGCTGGTGAGAGGCATTGTTTCTCTCAACTCCTACTGACAACCCTTGTAGTAGTTGCTCTGTAACATGGGGAAAAATATATTGTATTGTAGTAGTATGTCCTGTATAGTGTTGTATAGTGTTGGATATGCTAGAGGTTTGGTTGATTTATCTTACCAGACACTTTAATGGGATACATCACTAAGATAAAATAAATCAGGTGCTTGTAATTTTTTCAAGCATTAAAAATATTCAACTATTATCCTGTCTAATTATGGAGCAGCTTATCTGGATTAATGCTTTGATTTTCTATCAGACAGGAGATTGTGCCTTCCCTCAAATCACCTCATATGGTCAATATTTAATTACAAAACTTTCAAAACGATTCAATAGATAGCTAAACAAATAATTCTCAATTTGATGTTCAGATGTATTGAATTATCTTTGACATACAGATATCTCACACTTTCACTTGTTTCCTCAGTCACTGATTTTGCTGAACCTAAAACCCTTCCTCTGTAGCATCATCCTCTACAGTGAATCCTTTCATTGCCATGTAAAAGAGAGTCCCATCACTATTCCAGTCACAGATATGGCTGATGGACAAGTCGCCAGTTCACAGAGCTTCACTGTCCCTTTCTCTTTCAATGCACTCTCTGACCACGCTTCCCCACCAAACTCTGCTTGGCTTGAAAGGACAGCACCTTTCACAAGTGCAAACTACCACCCTCTGTTGGCCATGTCAGGGAATCCAAATATCCAGATAAAACCATCCAGACACTGTTGAGCACTTCACTCCTCAATGGTTGGATATAGACTGAGTATTGAAAGCATGGGAAACATTGGAATCAGTGATCAAATCATTGTCAAAAATATTGATGAAAAATATCCATACTTATTGAGCAAGCATATAATTATTCATCCAAGTGTCACATCTCAGTACCTCACTCAATCAACTTATTTTCTGAAGTTCTATTCTGTATAGGAACTTTCCATGAAAAGACAGAAAATATCGAACTTGACCAGGAACATGCCGTTCATGGACACAGGCCATCAAAACATATAAATATGTGCACTGAAACAATGGATTATTGTCTTTTTGGGAGTGAGGTGGAGGAAATAACCTGTCCTGGAGGTTTAGTGTTTGCAACATCAGGAGCTTGAGTCTGGTTCGCAACCTTTGTAACATCTAGTACCTCCTTCCTCTTCCTATCTTCTTTATCACTCTCCACTGTATTATCTAGTTAAAATGAAATGCAATAAAAAGCATCCATACAGATAGAAAATATATCTGTAAAAACATAAAATGAATCCCTCTAAGGATACAGCTGACATGCCCTTCCCTGTCTGTGGTCCTCTCACCAGCTCAGTCTTTGTGTCCCTCTCCTCCTCTCTCCTCTCTCCTCTCCTCAGGTCCAACTGGCTGAAGCCGTGCTGCGGTCGCCGGGTCGCCCTGTGGCAGGTCTGTCTGCTCAGCGCTGGCTTCAACTGTATCCTGGTGGCCTGTGTCATCCTGGTGGTGCTCTTCCTGTCTTTGGAACTGCTCATAGACACCAAGCTCCTACAATGTAAATACTGTGCATGGCTGCTTATTTTATTTTTATGTTTTACCTGTATTTATTTTTTTGTATTTATTTGCTGAGCATGCATACTCTTTTTCAGCAACGCCCTGGTTGACATTCATATACACCTGGGAGGGAGGCGTCTGAGCAGCTCCACTGGAGCATTTGGGAGTTAAGTGCTGAAGTGTCCTTGAGCAAGACACTGAATCCCTAGCAGCTTCAGGGCCGCTGTCCCAGCGCTGTGACCTCCTGTGGATGGGTTCAGGGGAAAAGTGGATTGAAGTGAAGAGAATTTCCTTTCAAGGACCAATAAATTAATAATTATTATTATACCATTACTCTTATCCCGCGCTCTAATGGAGTGCTTGCCAACTTTATACTCTTAAGGCCATGATACACAGGCACAATTTAGAGGCAAAGTAGTTGGGCAATGTTGCCTGCACGAAAGGGGATTGGCACAAAATCAGTATGGATATACATAATGAGATATAAGGGACAAAGTTATAATATCCTGCTCCATCCCTGGCAGGATTAAGGTTGTGTAAATGATTTAGAATGTGCTGTAATATTGTGCCAGTAACAGTCTTGGAGAATTACACAATTTATGAGTGTGACTTTAAATTTTATCCTTTGTTTGATTTTACCACACGGGCCAATTAAAAAAGACTCATTATGTATAAAGACTGAAAGTGTTGTGGAAATAGCCAAAATTGTCACTAATAGTCATGTGTCATCAAACCATCTTACAGTCAATATCACATGCAAAATTTTTTATTGTTATACTAATAGCATACTGGAAATAATGAAACACATGAAACAGTCTGCATTCTCGAACCTCTGAACTGTGGCACTTAAACACACATGACCACTTATAGCGATCATCCTGAAAGATCTATCACCCTGTGGGGGTTTCTGCTTTGGAATAACATTACCCATTAGTCTATTGTCATTTAGACTAATAATGAGGTTAGAAATGATTGGGTGTATGTTTTGAACTATTGGTGAAGCCTGAGAGTGGATGGTATCACTCCCTCACCCGTCTCCTTTTCCCCTAACACTAGGTCTCCAAAAGGTTTCTACTTAAATGCTCACCCAAAATAGCACCAAGGAGAGTTGCATCACATTATTGGTTAACGTCTGCCAATACATCAACAGTAACAGGTGTGCCTATACCTCCACAGAATAAACCAGGCCACACTTTACACTCTCCACTCCTCCCCTCTCATTACCACTGTGTGTAGTCTTGCCAGTCAGAGAGGAGCTGGCGGTGCTGGACGGCAAACGGCTGCGATGAAGAGTGATGGAGAGAGGTGATAATGAACCAAGTCTCTTGTCAATGGCAGCAGGCAGACGTCCCCATTGATTACAGGCCAGCATCCAGGAGGTGCGAGGCTTTAATGATACCTGAGTCTCGCTCCAGGGACTGCAGGACACCAGTCACTTCAGATGTATTGCAATCTAGCGCTTCGGCTGCTGCCAGTCCCACAAGACAAATGGAGGAGCGGGCAGCGGGGCGGGAGTGAGTGAGCACGAGGGAGCAAGGGAGCGAGACAAACGCACAAAGAGATTAGTGGCGGGGGACATGGAGAGGTACAGGTTGGCACTGTGGATTAATGGATGGAGTCTGAGATATGGAAAGGGATAAAGATGCTGATGGACAGAATGTAGAGGCAAGGAGCAGATAGACGATGGGAAGAGGCATATGAGAAAAAGGGGGAAATTGATTCAGGCACAGAGGAGGAAAAAGGTGGTTCTTTCTGCTAAGACCCACTTGAAAACACATTGTGAGGAATTATATTTTCAGAAAATGACATGACACATGCTTGTACAAGATACAAGCTGAGGTACACAGAGGAAAAAGGTCAATTATTTTAGTTTTTGTTTTTAAGCTAAATTAAAGACTCACCTCATTTGCGGGCTCATTTTCTGAAGCTTGCAGGCTAACATTCACCCCATCTCTTCTCTCACCAGTTGCCAACGCTTTCCAGTTTGCCAGCATTATCCACTGGATCAGCCTTATCATCCTCTCCCTCTTCTTTTCAGAGGTAAGGCATGTCTGTTGGTGTCCATTAAACCTTGTTCCTGTTACGCCCCTTTAAAAAAGTTGCTTTGAATAAGAGTGTCAGCTAAAAGCCTGAAGTGTACATGTAAAAATGAACCATCATATTTCTTTTAAATTTATAATCAAATTGCCCCAAAATCAACTCCATATAATCACAGTCTAGATTATATGCTGTCACCGGCAATAGAAGTCAGGCATAGGCTTGAGGGAACTACTGTATGTGGCTGCCAACTCTATTTAATTTCCATTATCCTCCATTCAACATTAGGCTAACTAAAAAAATTAAGATTTTGCTTTGGCCTTCAAAACACTACCCAGAGGCTACTGTAGCTGGCTAGTAAAACTTCCATCGTAATTCCAATTAAACTTCATAAAATCTGACTCATTGTATGATAGTATAATGTCTTATCACTCTGGAATTGTGAAAAACAAAATAAAGTGCAGAGGGGAGAATTTGGCCCACAGGGCCCTACTTTGGTGCAAACCAATTACCCTGACAGCCTCAGCACCAACGCCCTAAACCAAACATTAATTACCAGTGAGCCAGCAGGAGTAATAATTAAAGCTGAGCTTAATGAGCAGTGGGGATGGGGTTACAGTGATACGATCCATCTCAACACCTCGCCCACTGACATCATAGAAGAAGAGTCGTCTGGGAGTGGTGTTGGATGGATGTAGCGTATCGCCAGCTGGTCGCTCCACACCAATCGGAAAACAGGATTCTAGCATGTGGGTGGAGCCCCAGCACTTCTCACTTACACCGGCACTGTTGTCCGACATGTGCTCCACTTGATGGATTAGCAGGGCCACTTTTACATGACACCCCATGCTAATTGGAGTGTAAATCAATGGCCCTGCTCAACAAAGAGTCCCGCAACTGACAACATTTGTGGAGCACAATGTAGAGTTTGATAGGTGTGAGATCAGATTACAAGGGTTGTGCTATCCTTTTGTATGTCCAAGATCCGTCTCAGGGAAAAGATTTGCCACGGCAATAAAAACTTTATCATAGAGCATTGTTGCACAGCAAGAAATTAGCAACAAATGCCTTATCATAGAGATTTGTTGTAAAGTGAGAGTTTGGGTTATGAGTATAGTCGGTAAAGGAATGTGCTGTGTCTTCTTTGTGATATGTTTCAGGGCTGTGTGAAGGACAAATGAGTGATATTGTACTGCATGTGCTTATACTTTATATATCAACTGGTAAACTGTCATACAATATTACATCAGCTCAACTTTGTTATTAACTGTGCTATGCAAATATACATATTCTTTTTCTTTTCTTTCTTCTACTCATTCATATCATTATTACTATAGTAGTAGTATTTACAATAGTAGTTATAGTAATTCTAGCAGTAGCAGCAGATCAGAAGTAGAGTAGAAGGAGTAGAAGTGGCAACATTATCAGTGTTATATAATGTATTATATAATATTACCTGCTTAGTAGTATTTGATAAATGTACATTATTTAGAAAGAGGACTGAGGAGGTGCAGCTACGGTAGATATGCTGCGAGAATAGAGTCGTTTGTGGTAAAAAGGCAACAGCAGGCCTCCTTTCTCAGTTTCTCAGTTCACCCATCTTGACAGATGTTGTTGGATGTGATGACAACTCAAAAGAGTGAGAATATTACAATTATCGTTGCAAGGGCTTTTTATATCAGTATACCCCCTCACCTATCTCAATACCCTTTTCTCTCTCTTTATCTCTTTCATAGACTGTCTTCAGAATTGTAGTGCTTGGGATCTGGGACTACATCGAGAACAAAGTTGAGGTATGGTACTGGTGTTTCAGGTATTCTGAGTAACTGACTTTTATAAGTTATATTAAAACACAAAATCATCTTGTTGCCCCAATCTCACAGACATACATATTCACTGATCATCTTTAGTTTGAAACTTGAAAAGGGACTCATTAGGGATTGTCATGTCATTTTTCAAATGGCATTTATAGTATGCCATCTCCCATCAGATTGTAGTTTAGGATGACACTCCTGTGCTGTGCTGTGCTATGGTGTGTGTATGAGTATACCTATGCTTACATGTGAATATGTATGTGTATGAGTATGCATACAGTATATGTGTATGCACATGCATATACATGTATCTATGTGTACATGAATATTGGTTCATGTATATGTGCTTGATTGTGTATGAGGGGCCATGTAGGCCATAATTCATTCTGGGCCTCTCAAATACATTAATTTTACTCTCACATATATGTACTTTACTCACATACATATATTCTCACTCTCACATACATATATTTTCACTCTCACACATATATACAGTATATTCTCACTGTCATTTACATATATTTGTGTGTATGTTGTATGTATGCTCGTGTGCGTATGTATCCCTTGGTTGATTGTTGATCAGTTAGATCTAGTTAGGCTCACTCTCTGTAAAGTCCTTTGAGACATGCATGTGATAAAGGGCTATAGAAATAAACAAACTTGAACTTGATCCCTCAGGTGTTTGATGGTGCTGTCATCGTTCTGTCCCTGGCCCCCATGGTGGCCTCCACGGTGGCCAATGGGCCCAGCAGCCCCTGGGACGCCATCAGCCTCATCATCACCCTGCGCATCTGGAGGGTCAAGAGGATCATTGATGGTGAGGCCGGCCACAGCCTTCTGTCCATGAAAGTCACCATTTTATGCCTTCATTACTTGAGTTTTTACAATGTGGGACCAACTAATTTAGTGGCACAAAACAGAGGTTCTGCTTGAGCTGAAACACAATTGTGCTGTTAGATAACTCCTTCAATTCTAACTGCAATCTAGAGTTGATGCATGAGTCTCTTTCTAACTTGTAAAAGTCTAGTGGTTTTGAGTGATTATTTCAGCAGCTGAACCAAAGAGCCAAATGTTTGGCAAAATTCCCTTATTTACTCAAAAGGATCATACAGATGTACACAGGACATTATTATTAACCAGCTGGCCTCGCAATGACTGACCCCATTCTCTCCATGATTATACAAATTATTTACTATTCAGAACAATATAGCTATTGATCAGCCCTCAGAGTAAATTGCTGCCACTCTGCTACTCTAACTTGTATTGATTGTAAGGTCCTGGTTAAGTAGATTCAGAGGGGCCATAATGAA
>NW_027281320.1:0-74906 GCF_046629955.1 Centroberyx affinis
TAAGAGAGACATTTTTTACTCATTATATCCTAATGCCATCTCTTTAAAACCTTCAGCGTATTCCAGTAAAAGAAAGGTATGCCCTCTCAGCATTTCTCCCATGACATGCTAGCCCACAGTGGACGATTGCAGGTGCTTTTAGTGAGACTCGGTAATGAACTAGTCGGTAGACATGCAATCTAGGCCGAATAACCAATGAGAGCAAAAATGACAAGCAGTGCCACGGCGATGCAAGCGCGTGGCTGCACTATTTTACAGACATCTGTTATTCAACTGTCAGCTTTATGTGAGGCCAATCAGGGACCAGCCATCGTCACCAAGAGCAATGAATCCGTATGTTGATTGGTTATTCACAGCAGGTTGTGCAGAGCATATATAACAATGTGTTTAACTTAAGGCCTGCAGAAGCAGAACAAACCCTACTTTTTAGCGGTGCATGTCTTGCAGACGACACAAAAGAAAATGAGATAATAATCAAAGCCTCCTATCCTCTCACCATGCTACTATCATCATTTGGCTTTTCATTTATTATTATTAACATTAAGTACAAAGTCCATCATGTTGTGTAGTGTTGTAACGTAAGTGGGGATTTATTCTAGGAACAGAATACAAAGGTACATCATCTTTGTTTAGATGTGGTCTAAAAGAAAAGAAAAGTTTGTGCCTGCTCAGGAAAGCAGCAACTTAAACAGCCGTTTTTTTTTGGTGTAGTCAGCGATTGCAGGGCACTTGAGCTCCACATTGCATTTTTAATCTCTCTTTGTTAGGTGAGGATGAAGTGTGGATCACTTCTGCCCTGCTCGTTATTTCAAACAGTTGCTTTAAGGTCTTTGTGGGTTCAGATAATGTGCATTCTTTAAAGCATACTTTAGTCATCTCATGACATTGTTAGAAAGGAATTTCTTTGTCACAGAGAGGGGGACTAGTGAAACCTTTTCTAGGGAACAGTCTTCGCTGTGCTGCTATCGTCATCCTGTGGAGCTGTGAAAGGCATGTGAAAATTAAGTATTTATCAAAAAGGCTTGTCAGGCTTACTACAGCCACTGTCCTGGACTATTTTCCTCTCCACAATCATCTCTCTACACAGGCTCCAATCCATAGCCTACATTTGTTTCATTCAGCCAGGGGTATGGCATCATTAATTGACTTAGGAGGCTGAATAGGATGGAAGAGAAAATTGAACCCTCGGTAGAAGACATTTGTTTTGAATGAACACCGACTGCCTGGCTCGCTGTTTAAACAGCCGCACAGGCTTTGGGCAGGTGGAGGAAGAAAGCTCTTATCCGTCTTCATCGTAATATCAAGGTCATGGATGGGTAGCTGAGCTAATCTCCTTCTTCTCATATCTCTTATGGAGCGAAAGAGCTGGCAGGCTTGCCATGCATTAAGCCCTCTCTAGCCAAAGACAGAATATGATGTCTGCTCCACACAAGGAAATATGATAAACTACATTGAAACTAAATTCCAGAATGCAGAGGTCCCAGTTAAGAATAACAGAGTATTCATAAGTGATGTACACATCCAGAACCAGACACCAGCTGCTAACTCAGAAAAGAGATAATCTATGCATATTGAAATTCTGTGCCAAACTATATAATCTTCAGCATCTGCCTCATTATGCATGGAAGAAACCATTGTGAGCACATATTTTATGTCCAAACAGCATGTCCCTATAAGTGTACATGATTATTAAATATTTTCCCAGATGCAATTAGGTCCATGATCAAAGCACAAAGCTTGTGTGTGTGTGTGTGCGCGCACATGTATGTATGTTTATCAATGATAGACCTGTTGACAGATGACATGGGGCGAAGGCTCTGAAGTATCTGAAAGAGAGTGGGCTGCTCCTCTCCCACAAATAGATTTGCCCCGCACAGGGTTTTATCCCCATTGTTCATTAGACTTCTGAAGGAATAATTAACAAGGCTTTAAAACACAGCTTTTATGGATCACCTGCTGTCCCCCCAATATCATTTTTGTGATTGCGCAGCAGAATACAGCGAGAAACATTGATGCTAACGTCTGGCACCCAAATGCCTTGCAGGATCAGTAACTCTCCAATTAAAGCGATATCTCTCAGTCTAGCGCCTAGCACCAGAGGACTGAGCACAGAGCTCTCCACAGGACAAGTCCATTTACAAACGGCAAACTTCTTTATAATAGGACCGTGGCCCCGAGATAAGAATAAACAGCCTGAATGCAGTAATGTAACGTGCAGATACATTGTGCTTCATGGAGCTGAACTGTATTGTATAGTGGGAAGGCAAAAGCATGTTAGAATAATGGGAGGTGAGGATATTGTTCATTTAAAAGTTAGGAAATAGGAAGCCAGAATATTCTTTCATTTGAAAGTTACAGATTAAGCGGAGAACATTACCCCTTATCACAGACCGAAGCGGTAGGGAGCACTGTCTCCTTTCAGCAGCACCCCACTTTGCCTGAATCATGGTGCCTTCTCAAAATGCACAAATATATTTGTCATGTCTGGGGCCGCCAAATCACGAGGTAAATATTATCATCCAACAAGCAAACAAACAGTCTTTTGTGTGGTAGATAAAGGTGAGGCGTGTGGTGAGGTTAATGGGACCGGGCTATTAGCATTGTCACTCAGTCTGCCAGGTCTGACAGTGGAGCTCAGTCTGAGGGCCTCTCCTCCCCTCGTCCACCTGCTTATCACCCAGATAAATTAACTCCGGCAGACAGGAGAGGCAGGTGGGGGGGGAACAGATCCTCACCCATCACAAGACAGGAGCACAAGGCACAGATCATTGCTCTGTTGACTCTAGTTAATAGCGTGGGGCCACAGTGTAGTACCTGACAAGTCTGTCAGATTTTTTTGGGGTCCAGGAGATTGACATGTGGGGCAGGAAAGTAAACACTTGATAATTAAACACAACCTTGTGTTTGTCGGAGGTGATGACAATGGCCCACGGACTCTCCCTCTCCCTCTCCTCCTCTCCCTCTCCACCTCTGTACGTCTGTCTAATGTGTTCTTCCAAATTTACATGGAGCAACAATGCACAGTGCAGGAATGCTCACTTTCATCATTCCAAAGGACAGGATGGAAACATGAAGTCTTTGTTAGAATCATCATGGGTTGTTGATTCCGGACTTCAGTGGGACTTCAAGAATGGACTGTGTCAATTGGAAAGCATTCAGCTGAGTTTATTGGACCCAGTTTGCCTTGTGGGTGCTCTCTGTTTAATTGGACGCTCGTTAGAGAGTACACTGTTATACCCCCACAGTTGATAGTGACTTTTCCTTAAACATAATGTGATTAGGTTTAGGCAAAATGGTGGACTGAATGAATCCACATCTGTAGTGTTACTGTATACAGTTTGTGCCCTCGCTGGCTGGTCATAAATGAAATCATCTTGGGAAAAGTGTGTGACACTGGCTGGCACCCAAAGCATATGACTGGAACAGGGAAGATTACGGGCCCAGCTAAAAGGGAACAGTAATTGAATTCCAGAGATCCTGACGTACATTACACCGGACCAAGAGACAAGAGAAAGCTTTTTTGCTCGATGAGGGAAACTGGAGGGTAGAGGGAGGTGAGTCCTCTCACCACAGCCCCTCCCCCTGTTAGTGCCACTCAGCAATGCTGGAGCCATTGCTGTGTTAACAGTTTCTGTTCTCACGGGACGGGAGAGCCCTAACTGTCGCCCACCTCCAGTTGGCTGAGCCCGGTGAAACCACTCTGCTGTGTCTACTTTGTATTAGTGTTAGAAGACACAGCCCCGCCAAGAATTCTCTGCTCTGCTGCTGAACATCTAATGGAACCAAGCTATCCATAAAAGGCAAGCCAAAGGTCTTTATCAAACTACTTTCAAATTTAAGAGAAAGAAAATCCATTAAAATGTCTCAGGCTAACCACAGGCTATACACAGGTAACAGCTGGCAAATGTACCATAGCAATCTAACACAACATTTAGAGTCAAGGAAACAATGCAATCCAGTTAGCCTTGAAACAAATCATGTGAACATGTCCTTGGTTGTTTAAGCTAACGGGTAACATGGCGACAGAGAACAGACAGTGAAATTGACCATTTTAGAAAGGATGAATGTAAAATGCACAACATGCTGCTGTACAGATTGCCAACCCCAGGGAGCTGCCCTTTTTAGCCTCTCAAAAGCATTGCACTGCCATGCATTTTCCCTGGAAAAAAACGTCAGAAAAAGAGTCAAACACTTTGTTTTCCCCCTTTGTATTTCAATGATTCCCACACTTCTTTATGAAAACTTTTCAACCTCAAAGTCCCCAGTAAGACTGTTTGAAGAGTAGAATGAATCGAAAAAGAGTTAAGCTCAAGCTCCCTTCGGTAAGATGTATGAAGTATGAATAAATAGAGAAGATAAAAAATACATTGCATATGCATATCTTACATATTTAACCAATCCAAGGAGTTTGGAGGTTTGTGAAAGCAGAGTATCATCTGCATTTCTGCAACTGAAATCTATTCACGGCTTTTATTGGTCTTACAGTGTGAACTGGATATCAAAATTAGTAAACCGCAGTCAGTTATAGTAGAAATACGTTTCTTTCTTTCTTTCTTTCTTTCTTTCTTTCTTTTTCAACAGTTTCATTCTAAAATCAAATGATAAAAGACCTACTAAAGACCCAGTAAGCAGTAATGCTTATACAGTTGAAACATCCGTCAGCTTATCACTTAGTTATATATTATGTCAGCATTTGCATTTTTGTTTTGTGTACACCAACAAAGTATCCCTGTAGAACACACCATGGACAATTATTTGAAATAGAATATCAGTATGCATGAAAATGGATACAGTAGACATCAAACATGCCTCAAATCAAATTGTAGATATTACAAAAAGCAAATTGTCAAGTCCATAACTCCACCTAAGGCTGAATGAGAGAAGACATGAGCCATTGTGCATTACCAAGGTCTTGTGTAATAAGTGCAGCAAAATGAAAGAAAAGAAAAGGAAGAAAGATGTAAGATAGATATAGCAACAGTGGAGGGGAAGGGAGATTGAATCTGTCAGTGAATGAATGCTCTTCCTGGATCTCACTGGGTCTCATTTTGCCCTCTACTGATGCTGCTAGAGCCTGTTAATTGGCCTTGGCCAAAGAAATTTGCCTTTGATAGACCAAGACAAGGAGCCTAGATCAATTCAGAGAAGTAGAAGCAGATTAAAACTGAAAACTGATCAGTTGGCCGGTGAACGGTGCTATCAAAACAATGACCTACTACTGTACCAGCTCACAACAGCACAGCAATGTTCAGCTTCGCAATATAAGTAGAGATGACTATCTGGTGCCTAGGAAAAAGTTCCTCTGCCCTCTTTCTAAAGTTTACTGAGAGTGAGGGAGCAGATGTCTGGATATTGAGGTGGGTGAGTGAGGTGGGGTGTGTGGGGTGCTTGAACTCTCAGTGGTGCAGGCAGTCTTTACATTCAAGAGGGAGAAGATCAAAGAGCGAAAGTTTAAAGGGAGGAGGGGTGGTTTTAGAGTCTCTTCTCTGTTTGGGAGGCATCCAGGTATCTGTGGTGTGTATTGATGTGGAGCACCGTCGCGAGACACTCTTTCCCATCCTTATTTCCTCTTGTCCTGTTGAAGCTAAACGGGCTGTGCTTCAAAAACACCGCTTTATCAAAGACACCACTTAAATTGTCTCTGCCTTTTTTCTGTGCAGCTCCTCTGTTCTTCTGATAAATATTATGTGTCTTTCTGGCTGAAGCGCTGTAGAGGAGCCTTCAGAGAGTGACTGGTTAGAAGTAATCCCAGAGAGAGGTCGAAAGGAAAGACGCTGGTTAGCATTTCTTCAGAGATGCGGCACAGAATCGTGAACTGAAGTCAGATGCTATTTCAGCATGCATTGTGTGCTTTTCCCACGGCGTTTCTTTGTGTGACCACAGGATCTAATAAGACCCTAGAATACGCTCTTTCAAGCTGCTCTACAAATGACTTTGCTCCAGAGTTCCACCTGTGTCCTCCTCTGGCGTGTTAGATAATGAAATCAAGTAGCGCCTCTGTCATTCAGACCAACAGAAAGTGAGGACTGGAGTTGGGCCTCTGTTAGGAAGAAGGGACCAGCTCCCTCAAGAAACTACAGTAATAAACGCCCGATTACCATTTGCAAATTACTGTATTTCAGCGACCTAAGGGAATTGTGTCTGCATCTACCATATTTAGCCCTGTTAAACTAATATAACCTCCCAGAGACAGGATGCGTGATATTGATGTTAAACCACAACTCTTACTTTAGATATCCCTCCACATGTTCATTGTCTTGTCACTAATTATTGCACCTGTCCTGCAGAAATCCATACTGTATGCCAGTGCATGGCCATGAGTGAGCCCCTATTAAAAGCCTCCAGTCATAGGGATTAGTGGCTGTATTCTATACAGATTGGCACAGTGTCAAAAGAAAAGAAACCAAAATAGAGCTGGGGTAAATAGGGGCTGGCAGAGATTATAACAGTGGATATAATAAGGCCGGTTTCCACTCTAATTGTGACACCGAGCCAAAGCTTTGCAATTACAGTGCAACGAGCAGTACGCTAAGCCCACAGACCAGCGGGGGGATCAGACATCCTCAACAACTTTAAGCTATAGTATCAGATTATGTCACTATTAATTAGGCTCTGTATGAGAACAACCCTATACTGTGTCCTCTCCCCACATGTAACCACGCAGGCAAGTAAACTTAGATCAATAATTACACAAGGACTGTCCAAGCTCCTCTACAATTCTGTCACCAAATTTCACACTAATTGGCCACACCAGCTGAGAAACCCAGAAACAGGCTTTTATTGAGTCAGGGTATTACTGTGTGTAGTCTGGAGGGACGCTTGCGTTACCTACATTGGCTACCCTTGAAACTAAAGGCACCTACGTATCGATGCAGATGCAAGTTCAGTGCATACCATAATATCCATTTATTCATAAATAAAGTTTGGCTGTGCATTAAGAATGCGTGCATAGTAAGCATTGATCTGTTCATGCATGCAGACTCAACCCAGCATGAATTTCTCTGAGATATATTCTCTGAACAACCTGAGTGAAAGCTGTTTAGCAGTGTGCAATATGTGCAGCGTGTACGTGTGTAGGTTCTGTCACAATTGTACAGCACAGTAAATGGATGTCTCTGTTTATTTGTATGCCCTCATTTGCCTCTTGATGCTGGCTGGTGTTACCCTGCTTATTGATTGAAGAGAGCGAGAGGCCCAGGAGTCCTCCGGTTTGATCTGTTACATCCTTTCATTAATTCTCCACTGTGAGTTTAATACTGAACACATAGGCCCCTTTTGGCAAAAGCCTGATAGAGTGAAATGTTGAGCTCTCAGAGCCTCTAGCCAGACCCAGCCATGGAGTGGAGGAGAGGTGAGAAACAACAACCCCAGTAAACAAAGGACAACTGAGACAGAGATTGAAAGGCTCATGTCTTTCAGCTATCAAGTATTGACCAGGGAGTATTGTCCCAGCCCTCAGACACTGACCCTAGCATCAAGTGAAATGGTACACATGAAAGAGTCAGAGAGGGTAGTGTTTATAGTTGGCCATGGTGGTGGGTATGTGTGTGTATCTGTGCATGGATGTTTTATGAGTGCATTACTATGTCTGAGAAATCACAGGGGTCTTTTGACGTCCTTCAGTGGCCTGTTTATGGCTGGGGTGGGGTGGGGTGGGTGGTGGTTTGAGGGCAGAGACAGACAGCCAGACAGCGAGGAGTGAGGCCGCCGTCACATGAAAGTGGTCTTTGCATTGCTGACAGGTCCATTTTGGGTGTGTTTTTCAGGCAGATCTCGTCCAGGTAAATGAAGAGATCAAAAGCAGGGGCTGAAGCTAGCGTTGCCCCGTCTGTGATGTAAGGCCTCCCAACCTTAGATCTGGGCGTTTCTTCTGCCTCCTTCCCCTTTCCCGATCTATGATGGAATTTTAATGATAAGCTCACTAAGGCTGGATTGTGATCTTGAATACACTATCCGCTACACCGCAAACATCTCATACCCACATCACATACTCCCTGTGCAAATCCCAGAAAGCCGACTGACTGCATCCCCTGAAAAGTTTTCATTTGGACAGTTATCTCCTTGACAGTTGCATACTCCACAAACTTTGTATTTCTGTTTGCAGGCCAGATTTTGAGTAGCGGCAGCAGCGACGCCTTTAATAGCGGAAGAAATCAACTCTGGATCTGGTGCTAAGTGTTTTTTAAGGTTGAGTGAAGTGCTGTAAAAAGCACCATCTCCTCCCTGAGGGGACACACCCACCCAGTAAGGGAAGGGAGAGGGAGCGCTAGTGAGATGGTCAGGGAAGCAGACGTCTCTAGTGTTGAAATTGAATCTGGTCCCAAGTTTGTAGTGGAAAAGCCAAAGTGACAGAATAGCAGATAATAGGTTTGCTGTAGCGTCACGCCTGAGTGTATGTCCACACTTGGGCATTTCTGGAACAGTCCAGTTTCTGACGTTCTTATGACAGGCCTCTTCCCTTTTCTTTTCCCGTTACACTGCTGTGCAGCCAGAGCCCATTTCACTTCACCACTTTTAGCATGCTCCATGGATTGCTCCGTCGCCTATTACTTTGAGTGCTTAGCTATCAAAAAATGTCTGATTTGTTATTGATAAAGTAATGTTAAAATGGCCATAAAAATGAAACATAGCCTAATTCTATGTGTTTGCCCAACAGAATAGAATGTGTCTACATTTTTTATCTCTTGCTGCATTGTTTTATTGTTGTAAAGCTCATGTAATCCTCTGCACTTAAAAAGATTAGTCTGCTGCTGAAAAACAGTAGTTGAAAATAAAGTAATATTTAGAAAACTATTAGATTTTAATTTCATCTCAGTGGCCAACAATGTTTTAGTGTGCAGCACTCGCCCAAAACAAAGAGCAATACAGCAGAAAAAGTTTTCTGTTTTTATTTTCTCTTTGAGCCCAGACTGATCTGATCCTGATCTCATCGTCACGTCGCCCATCTCCTCAGCCTCTCCCTCTCTGTCTCTCAATCACTCCCTCTATCTCCCTCACGCTCCCTTCCTCTTTTTTCCTCTGACGGTGACCTTGAAGGTTTTCCTCCTGTGTTTGCTCAGACACACAGAACTCTCTGTCTCTTTTTCTCTCCCTCTCTCTTCCTCTGTTTTCATTAGCGGGCTCAGTCAGCCTGCCTGGGGACAGCCCGGTGCTGCGCTCACGTTACAGGCCTATTGACTTCGGAAGAGAGAGAAAACACTGTGGACATGATTCACCACGCATGAACCTCATGATACCAGTTTTATCTGCACCTTCTATTTCAGTGGAGAAGGGAGCAGATAAACTGCACGCCATTTTTATCACCCTCACTTCAGGCATGTCAGTAATCAGATACACAGACAAGGCTAATTAATATTTGGAGATACTGCCACGGAGTCACACACTCGCACCATTATAAGGTGACATGGAATTGACACAAAATACACACGTCACAGACTTCACTGAAGACATTCATTACTCTTGTTTTATGTATCGTGCGATAGTTGCTATCTGCTGCCAGAAATTGCTATTCAAACAAGGACAATCATTTTCAAAGAATCATTTTCAAGGTGCAGGCATGTCATAAGCAATACACTTTTTCAGTGGTTGATACGATTGCCAAGACAGCGACAGCGAGAGGTGACAAAATAACGGGACATTTTTGATATGCTAATTATTTTTTGTTCCATTTAGCCATCATCATACATACCGCATTCTCAGATTGATGACAAAGCTTGTGGATGGAAATGGTGGGTGGTCAACCTTCAGTAGCTTCTGCACACCAATTGGGCCACCATATTGGGCATTAACCTTCAATAACCTTTGTATATAAAGTGCTGGCATTTTGTATCTGATGGCTGCATCCAGGAGGTATTCTTTTGCATATTCTAATGCGCTCTGAAAAGAAAGATGAAGGCATTGGCAGGAAGTAATGTCCCTCAGAGGTAGATGGGTGTTTTATCACACATGTACGCAAGTAATTAACTAGGACTGTCCTGGAATTCACTGTCTTTTCTGCTTTCTCTCTCTTCCTCCCTTTATTCTCTCTTCTAATATTGTGGGAGGGGGGTCTCTATCCATATCTGCAGCTGTAACAATCCAAGCTTTGAACTCCCACTGTGGCATTATGGTAATCAAAAATGGAATACATTTTGAAGAACCATTTAATGCCAAGTGCAGCAGTACATTCTGCTCTCTCTATACAGAATTTTTGACCCTATGTTTCTGGAAGGAGGGGAAGCTAAATATTGTGGTGCGCATAGCGGCTCACATCCCAGTGATGATGCACCTGATAGGTTGGCAGCCATGCAGCAATCAGTTAAATGACAGACAGACAGGCTCAGAGCACAGCTGCACAGTGCAGCCTAAGCCAATTGTGTGACAATCAGAGGCTGCTATTTTAGGTTTCCCTCCCCCTACAGAGAACAGATTTCAGTGAATCAGTTGGCCCTCAGGCATCATAATTATGCAAAAGGCTCAGCAGAGAAAAGTTGTTTGTTCCACCATTGTTTTGACTTTCTTTCTTATCGCTTAATCATCTGAGGAGAGTGGTTGTGAAGATATAGAGAGAGAGGTGCGATCCTCTGTTGACTATAAACATTAGGCTTGGAAGCTATCTCAAAGTTAAATTGCAAATATAACTTTATATATACCGAACCTCTAGGCATGCAAATCAGTCAGATCTTACAATTCAAGTCTAGTTTTCACTAAATAAAGCCTCCATTTTGAAATGCTCAAGCTTAGAATTTTTAAACATCACATAATGTATGATGCAGACATGCTTGTATCCTTGGAACAGGCAAAGTAAAGCCGTCAGTAATACGTCAACTATGCTGCAAGATCGAGATTGATTGCTGAATTGAGCACAGTGCTCAGACTGAAAAGTGCCCTAATGTTTCATAAGGCAAGGTAACATACAGCTAGGAGCCATGTCACTAACCTGTGGCTCATACTTAGGCGTCAGTTTGAAGGGCAGCTCAGCTCAAGGTCTGCCCACTTGAAAGAGACCCCTGAGAGGAAAGGGCACAGGCTGCCACTCCTTTGACCAGCTCTCCCCCGCGGTGGAAAACAGAGCTGGAACAATTACAGGCCACTGTGGGGTCTTTCACATAGTGCTGCCTGAAAATGTTAGACACACATACACGCTCAGGCTCACACGGTGAAGCCAAAGTTATTAAAACTAATTAACTTGAATTAACATTTAAAAAACTTCTCGGTGCCCTTTTCTAGAGATTTAGGTTGACTGCTGTAAGTAACACAAATCCATCCAGACCTCCAGGACGTGCGTGTTAAGCCTCTGGCCAGTCTATCAATGCAAAGTGAGAAAAGCCGTTTCACTCCCTGGGCCACACTCCCCCTCCAGCTGCACCGAGCATTGCCGGGCCTCTCCGCAAGCATGAAGGTGGAAGACTTACGTGTTAATCCTGAAGCCCCCACCTAAGCCCCTGTAATAAAGCGCGCTCTCAATCAGGACCCGTCCCCTCCCTCCAGGCAGCGCAGCTCAGGCCTCTGCAATCACTGGCTGGTGAGCCGCAGGAAAGCTAATGAGCCCCTCGTCTAGACGTCCAGCACCTGCATGCGTAGCGGAGCTTGTGGGAGCTCTCTGGGGTGTAAGCAGACTGCAGGTGGAGATGATGGAGGTCTGCAGAAGGCCAGCAGTGAGCCCCACCAGGGGGATCATCTGGTGACCAGCGGTCTGCCGGTCTGAATACATAGTAGTCGAGCACACACCGCTGCCACGGCCCCGACGGGGGGCCTTGAACCTGGGTAACCGGGAGCTGAGCACTCACTCAAAGGATAGGCTGGGAGACTTTTGTGAGATCAAACTGGACAGTGTAAATTAATTAATGATGTCTGATTCCACACAAAAGTTGAGATGTTCAGCATACGCTTTCCATACAAAGCAAATGGTGGACAACTTCCTGCCACCCCTCCCCCGTAGACTCACATTTTGCAATCAGGCAAAACGCAGAGAGGCTTTTTTTTGTCAGTTTCTGCTAAATAAATAATGTTCGAGGGCACAGTTCAGAGTTTCTATTTAGAGTTGGTACATTTGATGTGTCTGCTGAGAATTCGGGATGTGCTTACACCTGGAGGTGGGTTCATGTGACACCTTGGCTTTATCTTCCGTTGGGATGATGGAACATTTGGTCATAGATTGATTGCATTTTGCCCATGAGTCTATTTTACCAATGAGTCTATTTTGTTTCTTGTGCATTTAGTGTAGTTATGATACCCTTTCATGCATCCCCCACAAAGACATTTGAAAACAGCTATGGGAAATCACTGCAATGTATTACCTGTTTGTATTTGTCTTAAATGTTTGTATTTTCTTTTTCACTAATTGTAGCCTAGTTAGTTGCACAATTAGTCTTCCATTTCCATTTCCCTTAATAAAGTTTTTCAAGGTTTTGCAGCAAGTCTTAAAAAGTGAGCAAAATGTTCTGCACAGTTCAGATGAATTGCAGACCCAGGGCTTAGTTACAACCAACCAAATTCCAGCCGTGGTTAAACAGGACCTCATTTTATGTTGGCCATAATTGTCCAGGCTCCAATTATATTCTCAACACAGGAACAAATCCACTCTGATTGAGGCACCAACTGAAAGAGCAGTGAGCTGGTGTCCTGGATGTTTTCAGAATCCTGTTCAGGAGACTAGGGCACTTGTGTAAGTGTTTGTTATTCAGGTTTAATTATGTCCACGGGGCCTGGGTGTGTAGGCCAATCTACACAGCGCCTCTTTAGCCCAAGCCACAGCGGACTGGCTTGATGTCTTCCTCTCCTTTCCTCTGCACTGAATGAGCAATTAAAGGTCATATCAATTAGAGCATGTTGTGGTCTCCAGACTCATTTTAAAACAGCTTGCTCCGGTAGCACTGTCAAGAAGGAATAAGTATACAAATGTAAAGCTTGGCCTTCCTCGCTTCAAAGTTATAGTTATAGTTCTAATATATTTTTTGTATTAGTCTTTCTGCTCTAAAATTAAGACATATGGTGGTAATGAGCTTATACAACTTGGCCCTCAACATAAAAAAAAAAAAATATATATATATATATATATATGTATATTGAAATTAAACCATAGTATGATAATATGTTCTGCATCATATACTGTTATTAGCAGAAAGTCCCTGCCACAACTACCCTTGTGACCTCTCATTAACCTTGCTAGCAAGTCATTTGTTACAATTTGTGTGTGTGGACCAGTTGATCTATAGGTGATATAGTGAGGCTTTGTTTTCATAGACCTATCAAAACACAGGTCATAGATGTCAGTTAATGCCTCATTTGTCATATAATAGTAATATAATGTGTATCTAGAGTAAAGGAATATGTGCTGTATAATTTATGCCTACAATACAGTGGAAATAAAACTAGGTTGGAACTACAGTTCCCAACCATTCAGTGGTCAGGATACATTACAGCCTTGGTACCAGATGCAGAATGAAATTCCACTCAGTCTAAAGATGGAGGGCCTATATTTTCATCTCCCTTGTGTTGGTGTGCAAACAAGCATTCACACATTGCCAAATGAGAGACACAGAATTGTTTTCATTGATGATCCACGAATCCTAATGAACAAGCATGCGCAAAAAGACATATTGCAAAAGGTGATATGTGCCGTTGCCATAGTGAGCCCCCCTCCCCTTGTGTACTCTGAGATTATATGTGTTTGTTTGCAAATGACACCGCTGACGGAGATTCCTCGGCAGTCTAGAGGCGAGCGGGGGGGTTCCTGAAGTATGATTAGATGAATTTTAATTCATTCATTTATTCATGAAATTCAATGGGTCTCCTGTCTTCTAAGAGACAGCAGACCAAATGCCCTTGCTAGTTTTATCATCACTCTTTGTGTTATTTGTAAAGAAGCAATAAATTGTTTCCATCTCATACAAATAAGAAAAGGAGAAACCAAAGAAAGCAATATTACGGGGGAACACAAACATGATCATGGTGAGACAAGTGGTTTTGCATCAGTAGCCTACATTAATGGTCTGACACAGTTTTTAGTTTGTTTGCGTTGATGGCAGGCTGTTTGTGTAGATGACAGGTGGTGTTCCGTCTGCAGGCCCATTTTATGCAGAATGTAAAATTCTTGGCCGCTGTAATGTAAATGTAGCATTAGATTGTGAGGAACTAGGGAGGGTCTGGTGTTGAGGGATAAGCAGTATACTGTAGGGCGCATGATATGAATAAATCAAAAGGTGCCATAGCATATATGGGAGCATCCCGGATATGTAGGGTATGTAGGGTTTTGTTTTGTTTTTTTGGTTGGGGGTTGTACATCCATGAGGTCATCAGTGGCTTCCCTGGTTAATATAATAATAACCAGGAAAGCCACTGATGACCTCATGGTTGGGGGTTGTACATCCATGAGGTCATCAGTGGTTTTCCTGGTTATTATTATAATAAGACTAGTCCTGACTGAGTGGTATCAGCCAGAGACCGCAACCCTCCACCGACCACCACCCACAGGTCATTATAGGTCTGGCTGTCATCATGGGGGCACAGTGAGTGAGGAAGCCACACCGTATTAGAGGGGGTTTTCCACAACACAAATGACTGCAGATTTAGTAGATAGGCCCATAGATAGTCCTGCATTAAGTAAAAGGTTTCCAATATGTCTCTATCTGAAAAACAATGGCAATGTTATTATTTATTTATTTATTTAGCATCGAACAAGCCCTTTTAGTCCCTAGCCCAAGCAAAGTGCTGCTCTGCCCTTTTGATTTATAACCCGTATGTGACTAAGAGTGTAGTCCTGGGAAGTGCATGCATATATCAATACATGTCAGCAGTCCCATACAGTAAATTAGTTTGCTGTGACCAACCTGCCTCATTGTGGTCTCCACAGTGGCCTTGGGCAGGTAAATCCAAGGTCAAGACAGAGGCACCCAAGTCACTTGCTGTCAGATATTTTACATAATATATGTATGCACATAATCAGGACATGTAGAGTTATAGCCTTAAATGAAGTTCAGGAATCCATGATCTATCCTTCCATCAAAGTCCAGATCCACCTCTGCCAATAGTTACATGTTGCGACACTGGAACCCATACATCAAGCCCTAATTGATGCGCTCCACACAATGATGGCTCTGCTGTAGAAAATACAGCTTGAATAAGCCCTCTTCAGGCAAAATGTTTCTTTTTTTTTTTATCCCTCTGGAAATAGTTAATTTGAAATGGATTCTTCATTGTGTGTAATGTCATGCATGCATGCACATGTCATAGAAATGCTGAGTTATCAAGCATGCATACAGCTAATGAACCAATCGTTTTCCTCCCTTTTTTCCATGTCTCTGGATCCTCCTGAACCATTGCTTTCATCAACAGGTAAACAAAGCCTTTTCTTACTTCTTCTGCTCTGACATACCTAGCATGATAGAGTTAAAAATGTCCTGGGCATTTAAAATGGTCAGATTATTTTCCTGTCAAACCCCCCTTTGCCTCCCCTTGACCAATCATATTTGATGTTTGCCAGTGAGCACGGCTGGGGTCCCCTGCTGTCTCAGCAACCCCCCCTCCCCCCACCCCAAGTGCACTGCCTTTTCCTGAGCGCTGTAGTGGAGAGAAAAGGGCAAGAGAGCAGCGCTCAGGCGAAACAATAGCACCGTGAGGAGATGTCAGGCCCAGGGAGCTGTGAGGTGGATGATGATATGAGCCCATTGGTGTTGTTGTTTCTCACTCTGCTGAATGCTAACACATGGCCCCCGTGGCTGGGCGTCGACCCACGGTGTGGTCAGGACCCTGGTGGTAGTGGTGGGATGGGGTGGGTGGGATGTAATGAGCCCAGTCTGGACTGCTGGGCTGTGGTCTGTTGAAGCAGGGTTTGTGTGTGTGTGCGTGTGTGTGTGTGTGTATCTTAGTATGCCACCATGGATGTAGGGGGCCCCCCCTCTGTTTTTCCTGTTGGTGCATATCAAAGCCTGTTGTAGTCTGACTCCACCCGTCTCTAGTGGGCTGCTGCTGGCCTCCGCTACTGTCCATTAGAGTTAAGGCTTGATCTCACCGCCACAATCTCGCCCAAAAATATTAAAGCTGACATTTTGCCTATGGTCTATTTAGCCTGTCCTATTTTTAAACACACCTAATGTCATATTTGAGTAAACAACATTACAAATGGAGCGATGCAGGGAAAAATTACACCAAACTATTTTATTTTTATTTACTAATTTATTTATTTTGCTTTTGCTGTCCTCCAACACTCAGGCAGGAAACATTTTCAGAAATACAGTCTGGATAAAATGTGCAAAGTCATCATAAATAATTGACAGATAAGCTTACTGTTTATTTGACCCATGAAATTTTCACACACAAAATATGATTTTTGAATTGTGTTTCAACAAATTCATCCAGGCTGTCTGTCTGTCTGTCTGTCCTCCTGCCTGTCTGTCTATGTCACATTGCATTATGGGTGAGTGGATATAAATGAGGGTTTTGGTAATCCTACTTCAAAGTCTGTCTTACTGAGAGGAATAAGAGTAGTGATATAATGTAGAGGCGGGTCTTCAACCTAGCTTTTCAGTGTATGGCCAATGTACTGTTTTTTTTGTTTTTTTTCTCCTTTTCATTCTTTTTTAAGTGAGCCTGGAGGACAGCCTGCTGGCAGGCAGGGATGCAGAGAGGTTTTCTCTCGCAGTACATGAGTGAGGGAGACAGATGGAGCATGCCAGACAGTGGTTTGTGGATTTATCCAGATTTATGATGGGAGGAAGTGAGGCTGGATGTGAACAGAGAGAGTCGGGGAGGAAGGGAGGCAATGGGAGGCAGGAGGGCCAGCTTTCAGTGCAGGATTCTAAAACGCTGGAAGCCTCTGGATGGGGGTCCCAGCACAGTGGTGTTGTTGTTTGAATTGATTGTGTTTTATTTTAGCACACTGCTCTGTGTATTACTGTTTTGTCATCTACCGAGGAGAGCGTCCTTGCCTTCACATTGAACTCCGATTCATCCCTCCCAGGACCCAGAGCTGTCTTTCACATTGCCTGATTGGCATCTATTGAGGCTTCTCTGCCACAAAGGCATCTTTTTTTTTTTATTTCACACTCATTTGGCTTTCCCGGTCTCTCCATTAATATTAATAATATCAGAGTGCTAACACTTCCTTCTTCTGCCCTGTCATTTAATTAGCTCAAAAACATGAATAAAAAAAAAGACAATAGCCAGAATGTGATAAACATCACTGTTTATCAAGATAACTGTGCAATAAAAAACATGGAAAATGGGTGTAGTCTCAAATAAGAAATACTGTATGAATTGATCAAGAGATGAAGGATGCTGATAACTTATCATAGCAGATGTTTTCTTTCATAAGAAATATTCCTTTGATAATCTACTTTTTATTCCACGTACAGTTGATGTTTACAAAGCCTCAAGGTTGTTAACTCCTCCTCAGGGGAGAGGAAAACATAACAGCCGTTCTGGGATACAGGATGAAAGAAAATAGAGATGTTCTCCCTTTTTTCACAACGTTGAAAAGGTTGAACACATTCTTTGTAAAGGCACTCTATTATACTATGCTGTCACAACATTTCACAGGTTAATACAGTAGTCTATTTGGGGGAAAGACTCAAATCCAATTTAAGGAATATCAGGGGGGGAAAAGCAAAACAGAGATGTTCCTTGCCCCAAAAAGTTTACCCCATTTCTCAGTGTAGTGGTTGCAGTTTCGAAGCACAAAGGCAACTGGGATGACACATAACTGTGGCATGTAAATACTGGATTTTTATCCGTGTTCACAAACAATTTCTGTTCTTGTGAGTGGACCAATGGGTTTCTGACAAATGATACCTTTCATCCTTCATCCATCGGTTGAGAATACATGCGGTTTGTTGGATCGGTAGGAATAAATCAATTTTCAAACGGCTAAAAAACATTGGGCAAGGCTCTCTCTCTAAGCCTGCCATTATTCCACTTGCTTGCCTTCTCCACTATCTAGATTAACCCTTCTCTCTCTGGTATCCGCGCTTATAGCCAATGACAGGGAGTCTTCTGTTTGAGTAAACCAAGGTACAGTGGAGCGCCTCCCTGTAGAGGAGTCACGTACGAGTGGTTTTCATTTGTTTCAATTGTAAACGTCGTGAAAGGGCCCTCCCAAAAGGCCTTGAAAGTGAGAGCGGTCGAGAGGGAGAGATTGAGAGAATAGAAAGATGCCAGGCAGCATGCAGCGAAAGGGTCACAGTCAAAAAAAGACATAGGAACAAGGTGTAATAAAGGAACGGTGGGATCCGGTGAGCCACATAGAGAGAGAAAAAGGTTCGAGAGAGTGGAGAGATGTGCCTTGTTTGATTCCCTGGTTTGGGAAACAGCGCCTTTTATCACTTAGCGGAGGGTCTATGGAGCCTACATCTTCAGCTTCCTCCAGAGAGACGCTCACTGGCCGTTTAGGGGCTGACCCCGGTCCAGCAGGGGGCTGGAGCAGCCCACGGGGGGCTGCGGAGGGACGGTCTCACCAACTCATTTAGTAGGCCAGGCCCTGACAAGCAAAGCCCACAGCAGCTGCACTTAAGTGGGCTATAGCTGGGTCAAGGTCAAAGTCAAGGACACAATTTGGGAATTGAGTCCGTGGACAGTGACAGTCCAAGCGGTGTGAGCTGTCATGGGCCATACGGATAGAGAAGAGCCTCTATGCTGCATGACCCCCGCAACAGAGTGGATTTTTGGGATAGGCTGTGACGCAGGCCGATGGGACCTGGCAATACGTGGGATGCTTTACTTTGTCAACAGTTTGATTAATATCCTGACTCCCATCCTACAGTCGCTGTATGGACCAAACCATCAGGGACAGCATATGCAGCGCACCGATGAAAGAGAGAGAGAAAACAAATCACCTCATTCTTTATTATACCATGTGGATGCCCTAGAGTACAGCAGCTAAATAAATTAACCAGCAAACAAATAAATGACACACTCATCAGAGCCTGAAAAGGGAAAAGGAGGAAGGTGCGAAAAATGAAGAGTAGATAGCTCCTCATTTAGTTTACATCAAAAGATTTGTGCACCGTCGTCCCACTCTGCGTTTTTTTTTTTTCCTTTCTCGCTCGCCTCTCTCCTTTTGATTCCATTCGTGCAATGCAATTATGACAATCACAATCTGGAGGATTGGCAAACAAGAGAGCACGGAAAAAACTGTGAATGGAAAAACAAAGGAGCTTGATGAAAGAAAGGGAATCTTAATTACAAATCTGCACGGAGATAGTTAGATCCTAACAACCTTCGATAGGAATATCAAAAAAAAAAGGTGATAAAACAAGGCCTGTTTGAAACTTCCACTGCCATCCATTCTTGTTACGTGAGCAAAAAGTTTTTTATAGGACCTACTTGTATCGTTACAGTTCTATCTCTGTGAGGAAACAGCTTGTGCTATAGAGCGGCACAACGCTTGATGAGCAGAGCTGCTGGTGAGAGGAGCTTGATCATCAGTGCCGTCTCTGTCACAGCACCTCCCTGTGGCCTCTGCCTGCACCCACAGCCCGGCTGCGTGAGCGTGGTGGAGATGCTTCCCTGGGTCAGGATTATTCTATCAAAGTCATACTTCACACCGTACTTTACCCTCTCACTCTTAATTTCCCTCCCTCGTAGACGAGGAGGCTCCGACCGACTTTTCCTCTCTTCTCTCTCCATTCCGCTTCCTCCTCTCTCGCTCTCCCACTCCTCTACCCTCACAGGCAGATTGGCTTTCTTCATCTTGCCTCCTTCACAACACTGGCCATTTTCAATTCTCCTCGTTCTCCTTCAAAAGAGCCCCCCTCTGTCTCTTTCTCCTTCTCTCCGTCCCTCCCTCCCTCTCTCTCTCTAACTCTCTCTCTCTCTCTCTCTCTCTCTCTCTCTCTCTCTCTCCCTTTCTCTGTCTCTCTGGGGAGTTTGGAAGGGAGAAGGGGGCAGTCATAAAAGATAAAGATGAAAGAGAACAGAAAGAAACAAACAGGCAAACAAATAAGACCCCTAAGTAAAGTAGCTTTTTCCATCTCAGTCGCGGCGGGGAAGACGCTGACAGGGAAACTGTGCTGACATGGGTGAAGAATCAAAGCTAGCTGGGGGAGGGGGCATGGTGGTGGTGGTGTGTGTGTGTGTGTGTGTGTCTGTGTCTGTGTGTGTGTGTGTCAGCAGACCATTAGGGGACTAACCAGATAGAATCGCTACCATGGTACATGGGTAACAAGGCCTTTCGTGCTAATATACATATTGTGCATCTTTTCTAACCATCATGGGTTTCAAATGAGTATATGTCTTGGGTGAATGCTTAGATGTGCGGTTCTATGATGTCTTTCCTTGTGTGTTTTATTGTCTGTCTATCTTCCCCCTAGCCCATTAGTGTCTGATGGTGTCTGATGGTGTCTGTGTGTTGCTGTAGTCAGAGGGACTCTGTAAGGTCTAATGAGGCTAGGCTCCCAGCCATCTCAGCAGCCCAGCCTTACTTACCGGAGAGGGCTGGCTGAACACAGGGCCAGGGCAGGGAGGTAATTAGGCAGGGAGTGGTGGTCAATGACGGGCCGCCCCGCACCCCAGGCCTCCAGCCTCCAGCTGCTCCATGCGCTGCCCGGCCCTCACAAAAGGGCTGATGAGGAGGCAGGCTGACCTTCAGGCCTGGCACACGCTTCCGAGGCAGTCCACAAAAAACCTGCTGAGCCACTGGAGGTTCGGCTCCCCCGTCCACATCCCATACACACCTCTACAGCATCGTCTAATGCACACCCTTCTCCTAAACTTTCAAAGTCTCCCAACCCCAAAGCTGCTGGAGGTGAATTTGTGGACTGAGGAGTGAATACAAATCAGCCATCACCATTTTGCCTCAACCGTTGCTGAAGTTTTCCCGCCCCACTCTCATTCTTCTTCTTTGTTACCTCACTTCAGCCTCCAAACTTTCATCCGCCCAATCTATCCTCCACTTTCTCTTCACAACAGGCTAAGTTAGCAAATAGCTACGTCAACTTTCTGTCCCTGACTGTGTGTAAAGTCCAATACCACGCAGACAGAGAGTAATCACCACACAGAGCAGCAAAAGATTTATTGCGCCGCTGTTGGTATTGTTGTTGCTTAAAAGTAAATTCTAATGCACAATCGCAGAATGAATCATTTGATCTTTAGCATCAGATAAGTCGTTGTCAGCCGTGGCTGTGACGTTGGGAAATTTATTCCCTCTAAGGCCATAAAATGGGCCATGGGCGGACAAGCGTCTCTACTAGATGGGACACATAAAGGCCCAGGACCCAATAAAAGGAATGTCACAGGAAGTGCACCGAATGTCATTAATAATAAATCACAATTGTCTGAAACTGACCCGGCAGTGAAGATGGACGGAGTGGAAAACCTCGGTGTGGAGGGAGAGCACCCTCCATTTATGTCAATCACAGCCCGAATCTGGCCTTTTATTACTACGAGAAGCAATTAACCTTTCAGAAAACGGTGTCACTCAAGCACAGACAAAAGAGCATTTTGGAGATGTTCAACAAGTCCTGAGACAAATGACTTTGATAAGCCTGGTGTTAATGGTCAACCTGCAAAAATGAGAGTAAAGTTCACACCCCTTTTATGTTGTGCTGCAAATTTTCTTCATTCACTGCAACTCGCAGTGGCTTCTCCAGTCTTGATACTCCCTATTTATTTACATGGATGGAAATCTGTACCCTTATTTAGTTGAATGGTTATGAATATTTACTTGTAATGACAAAAAGCAGAATGATGCAGACTAAGTCATTATTTTGTATAGCTAGCTAACAATTTGGGTTGAATAGAATGTGTTCAGTGAAGCGAAACTTGGCTCAGTAGCAGTGAAGCAGCAAAGACTGGTGGCTAAGCTTAGCTAAATAGTTTAGAAGTATTCAACTTTCACAGGAATCTTTTAGAGGGCAACGTGATCCTGAGATCCCGAGTCTGAGAAAATCAGCATAGTCCTTGAGGGGGATAGTGAGACAAACATGTGAATTTATTTGTGTAATCCTCTGCTTTCTTTATTCTGCCGGCTGAAGATGAGTTTCATTTTAGACCCCTCTGATCTGTCTTTATCAATAACCCAGACGTACACATGCACATGCACACACACACAAGTGGGGACACACACAGACAGGCACGCACACACACACTCAGCACATAGTGTGACAAAGCGGCTAACACTAAACTCTATATCTTTGTCAATAAGCAGCTGGACAGGGATGAGGCTGGGCTATTACACAGCACATGTAAATAGATCTAAAACTAGGCTGGGTGGAGCAGTGGGAGGGAGCTCACAGAAACGGCCAGTCAGTGTGTTTCCATCCAAGTGAATGTAATTCACGTTTGCCGGCGAGGTCAGTGTGGAGGAATGTGCTGGGCTCTATGTGTCTTAATTGGAAGGGTTCCGGACCCCGGGGTTAGCACACCTGCTCCTCTATCTGTGGCTGCAGTGGGAGTCTCCTTTCCAAAAAACCAAAATGAGCCTAGAGGGTGTGAAAGCATGTGTACTTGTGTGTGTGTGTGTGTGTGTGAGAGAGAGAGAGAGAGAGAGAGAGAGAGAGAGAGAGAGAGAGAAAGGAGAAAGGGAGAAATGACTCTGGCGTGCGTGTGTGTTTGTGTGTGTGTGTGTGTGTGTGTGTGTGTGTGCATGCTTTCTAAGCATCCAACACAATAGAAAGGATTTGGGTGTGATTGTTTTGGATGGCTGTGGATCAAAAGTAATTGTCAAGCTTTGCTTCTCACTCTCATACTCTTGTTTTCTACTGACCCTGGCTTTGGAAATACTGGACGCATTAATTGTTTTTTGCCTACGTGGGCTACCGCGTTATAGTGCAGGACGAACATGCTCTGATGCGTTAGCTGCAGGTTTATGGATGTTTTGGCCCCGCAGTCACCACTCCCTTAAAGAGGCTCTACTCTGAGAGATTAAGACTGCCAAACCTTCACCTCTCCCTCTCCTTTTAGAGTAATTACGCAATCCTGCCTCTCTGGGAGAAGAGGGAAAAAAGGCACTCAGATTCATTGAATGCTAATTCAAGCAGGAAATTCAAACAGGATCTACATATTTCCACATTATCTGTACAAGGACGAGGTGAAGTAAAATAATAGCCAAATATTGTTAGGGAGGATTTTGTCGAGCTCACACCAAGACTTCTCCCCAACAAAACAACCACTGCAAATACAGAGGATAGGTCTTTGAGGTCAGGGGGAGACGTCATGTCACGAGGCCTAGTTTTATTCCATCCCGTTTATAATGGATGAGAGGAGAGAAAAAAAGCATTGCACCGCCTGGCTGAGCTCTGGCAAATATTTTGGCATCTGGATGCTTAATATTTCATGAGATAAGATGATGGAGGCTAGGTAGATGATGGACACCATGCAGAATGCCACTGGTATTTGTGTCTGCCTGTTATATATAGCCTGATTTACTCCTTGTTCTATACCATGGGCTTGTCATAAGACAGCCCTCTGCTCCTTTTTGAGATGCATAGAGGGGCAGAGAAAGCTAGTGGGCTGACTGAGGCAATTAGGTCTATTATTAGTACGACAGTGGAAGGATTGATGCGCACAATAGTCAGTGTGTAAGCAGAAAGCCTGGCTACGTGAAGGAAATTCTAATGGTGAGAATCTCCTAGATTATATGGGCCTTCATTAACATTTTCACACATGGCTGCCTAACAAATGAGAAAAGAGCTCTGGCGTACCGGCAGATTTATCACGTGCACACAACAGACCGGCTAGCTCCTTCCTCCCGCCGACAGAGCAGAGCACACCATGCACAGCTCTCACAGCAACACTGGCCATGGGCACTTTGGGTACCTAATAGCACATGGGGATTATGATATATACTGTACAATGGTACATAATGCATAAAGCTACATATGCGATATACCTGCCTACTGCCTCTGTGGACTGTCCCCTACACAGACCAAAAATGGTTAATGGCAAGGGGCCGCAAGTGCTGCCTATCAGATTTTCCCCAATGAAGAGAAGAGGCTCTCCAATACAGTATTCTGGACCTGTTCCTAAATTCTCTATTCCCTGCCTCAAGTTGGCATGAATTGTCCCTGTTAAGGACTGATACACAGGCAGGCCTCTCGCCTGCAGGCCAGGCCCACTTGAATTAACTGTGTTGCACACTTTACATTCTCTACTCCCTGACATCTTGAGGAATGTTCCCTGGGATCTTTTTTTCCCACAGAGAAGTTCATTAGAATGACAAATAGCACCCTGCCATACAGTGGAAAACATCAACACGGCACAACAGAAACTGCGATCTGAGGGAAGTGACATGCGGGGAGGGAAATGGATTAGACTCCATTTGATTCTATGTGATATCAGTGGCCACGGCTTCACCATGCTGTCGGTTTGAAGATTCTGCTGACTCACGCCTGCTTTTTTCCGAGCCGTTCTGCTCTCTCCACTCGTTGGAGTTGGAGAGCTTTGTGTTCCTTCAAGTTGGCAAGCCCATGGGGCTTCTTCCTTTAGCTTAGAACTAACATATTTGATTTGACTGATCAGCTAGATGATATTGAGAGGTTCTATTTGAAGAGTGGAGCCTGGCTCTCTCAGAGTGGTCTAATCTCCTCAATCTTGCAGTAGGTGCCATGTCAGCAGCGGCTCAGGTTGGAGGTAGAGTAGAGAGGTCAAAGTCTTTCTCTCCACTCAGCTTGTGTTGTGAATCGTTGTATGAAAGGCCCGTTGCCATCAAAAAGCCAGCAGCTCAGAGAGCTCTCCTCCTCTTCATCCTCTTCATGGTCGCTCTGGCTGTCTGCCAGCCCAGCCCTCCGTATCAATAATGAACGTTTTAAAGAACAGCTTAGGCAAGTGCAAGCCTACCTAATGTCCTTAAGACAAAAGGAGATATTGCCATGGACAGGGGGGCTAGAAATCAATTTCCCATTTGCCGCTTTAATTTCAGCAAGATGGGCGGAGAGATTACGGCCGAAGGCACCTGTAAGCCCCCTCGCTGATGAGCTTTACCTGGGCCTGCCGCACCGCCTGGCCTGACCCCCTGGCTAATTAAAGTTCTCAAATTGATCCACAAACAATGCGATACAGATCTGTCCTCTACCACCGTCAGCCACACGTCTCATTGTGGCAACTGCCTCGTAATGGCCTCATAAAGCAACAGTTGTGCTTCGTTCCTGAAATCTACACTGTCACCCATTAGATGCCCTTGAGTTGTGATTATGATTATGGTCACTTCAGGGGTTAATTACATAGCACAGCCAACGCTTTCGTTTTTTTTGTTGGTGTGTATTTATGTGTACATAGATGTGTGTGCACATGCATGCATGATTGTGTACGTTTTTCATGTCAAGTCATGTAGAACAAAATGGTTGAGTTAAAGCCAGTTCACTTGGATGGGCTTGATGCCAGGTGTGACTGACAGAGACAGAGATTCTCCTTCCACAGAGACCCTGGGGAGCTTAAGGTCTAAGCTCAGGTACAGTAGTTTATCTCCGTTTAGCCCAGTGACTACCTATCAGAATCAGAAACCATTTAATTGTAGAATAAAATGTACAGGGATTTGGCAGTGCAGAGACATATTAACCAGTCACCGATTTTACAGTGCATGCTGTCACACATGATACGAGGACACAGGGCCTCACTTACAGTGCAAAGGGACAGTGCAAGACACAGTATAGTCAGCAGATCATACATACCACTGCAATGTATATACTCCCCGACCTCCAGTCAGACCACCTAACTCCCCCTTTGCTCTTCCTGTCACACAGCCATCCTCTCCCCTCCTTCCCTGTCTCTGTTCTGGCCAAACAGCCACTGCACCCTGTCCTCCCCTCCACAGGGTAAGCCCCCTGCGACGCAGCTATGCTGAGGTGGCATTACGCTTCACGTCACATTACAGGAGTCTGACAGTCCTCCACACACCGGTGGGCTTATAGTGCTGTAGCCTATATCTACCCCTGCATCTCTGAGGAATCACATTAATGTAGCACAGCTCTGTCCTTGACTAGTTTTATAGCTCAGAACTACAAGAATCAAGCAGAATTCATAATTAGAGAGCAGCATTTTTCTTTTTTTATTGGTAGATGTAGGCAAAAGTTACTCACAAGTCAACATGGACTGAACTTGGTCTAGTTTCCTAGCCAGTGAAATTACATAATGGCCCGTCTTAGCAGTCATGTGCTGTGCTTGGAGGGGTTATTTTTAGCAACCTGCATGTTGCCCTTCCCTCTCGTACAATGGTTGCCGGCTCCATTGTGGTGAATTTTTAACAAGGGCCTTTTCCTAAGCCCCTCGGAGGAGTTAATTAAAGTGATAGAGGCTGGAGCTGATGAGCCACACCACCCTGACCTTGAGGCTCTGCTTCCCCCACCACCCCACAATTATACCTGCATAATCAAGACACACACGTGCATGCACGCACACACACAAAACCATTGAGATTCCCCAAAGGACCCGTAACCAGAGTCCTAGCCACATTCCCACCAGTCCCAGAGCCAGTGAATTACCATGGAGCAACAACAGTCTTACCATGCACTGAGGCATTATTGCTGGTGCTGGCTACACTGTTCTGTGATACATCATTTAGAGAGCCAGTTTTTATTTTTTTTTCAACATGATAATCACAGCGCTCTTCTGTGTTTGTGTATAGGATTTGTTTTTTCTCTGTTTATGTGTGATTCTCTCCCTCTCTCTCTCTCTCTCTCTCTCTCTCTCTCTCTCTCTCTCTCCCTCTCTCACCTTTCCCCCTCTCTCTGTCTCTCCCTGTGTCTCTCTGTCTCCAGTCTGACGGTATGGTCTCTGTGCAAAACAGGAGACGACTTGGTATTTGGTGATGTGGTGCATGCAAATGATCTCACTGTCAAGGCTGCTTATTCTAATATGACAGCATAGTGTGTTATCTGGTCCGCTTTATATTGGCAACCAGATCTGCAGCTGCCAGCTAGAGGGTAGAGGAGCTCAGCTGTATGTGTGTGTGTGTGTGTGTGTGTGAGTGTGTGTGTGTGTGTGTGTGTGTGTATGTGTGTGTGTGTGTGTGTCATCAAGCTAGACAGTCCAAGACAGAGAATAGATGAAGACATGCAAGAGAGAGAACAGCCAGGACAGCCATCATATAAGCAAGAGATGGGAGGCTGGCTATGAGAGAGAGAGAGAGAGAGAGAGAGAGATAGAGAGAGTGAGAGAGAGAGTGAGAGAGAGAGAGAGAGAGAGAGAGAGAGAGAGAGAGAGAGAGAGACTTCCAAACCCTGTCCCCTCCTCCTCTACAAGCCCCCCACCCCGCTCTGCTCCTCCAGTGTTAGTGCTGTTTAGTAGAGCTGTCTCTTTCAAGAACGCCATCGAGACATGAATAAAGAGAAAACGAGGAAAAAAAATGTTTTGGCGAGAATGGGATGTCACAGCAGATAAGCATCACGAGCTGCTCCATATTTATTATGTGCAACAATTTGACTAACCAGAGAATTTAGATTAATAACATTGGGCCCCGGGAAGTAATTTCCTTTTTGCGAAAGTGATTTACATGGCGCATCGCTAAGAGAACAGCTCTCGCAGGCCTTTTTGTTGTGTCAGCTAAAAATAATGACATTTAAAGCATCGACCAAGGTTAATAGGCTCCCTCTTTGGTTATGAACTTTTTGTGTGTCCCCCCCCCCCCCCCCCCGTGTTCTCCTGAGAATCGACCCACAGCTTTTATAGTTTCAACATTCACACTCATAGTAAACCACCTTCCTCCTCCCCCTCCCTCCTCTACCTTTCCACCCCTTAATCCACCCCCCTATCCATGCAGAGGTAAATTCCTGTCAATTGTGAGGGAGTTACTATTACCATAGGGTTGCAGACTAGCTTTGCAATGGAAATTGGGAAGATTTTTGGACCATTACCTGAGATATTGGTGTAATCAACGTGCCATGGTCCACTTGAGCAAGTAATTACACATTCTCTGGGAATGAAAACTCCAAACGAAATGTTTCTATAGGCAGCTGCCAACACAATTTATTCCAGCGCCACGTTTTCATGGTAAAACACAAGTTTGCCAGGGAGGCGGTGGAGTGGTTTGACGCGAGGATGTGAGAGCTACCAAGGCCCCCCGCCCCCCACCCCCTATCTCTCACGCCTTTTCTGAGTCTGCATTCTCAAGGCAACAAAAATGTATGGAGCGTACTGTACCGGTGGAAGCATCAGTATTATACTGTGTAGGTGCTGCTCCTACAGCACTTCAGGTTGTGTTTGTGGTGGGGTGGAGGTGGTGGTGGTGGTGGTGGTGGTGGGGGGGGCGAGTGGGGGGCTGCTAAACCTCTCCATCTCCGGCGGTAAAGCTGCTACTTGGGCCGTCAAGCGAAACACGGGACCCCCCCAACCCCCCCACCCCTCCTCCCATGTTCTGGATGGATCTATTTTTGATGTTGGGTTCCTCCTCATGTCGGGTGGGTGTTTTTAACGAGGTGCGCCCAGCTTCCCGGGCAGTCAGAGGGAGGGTAGAGTTATTGATAAATCATTAACGTTTCAGAAGGTGTGGAGGAGCTGTAGCCCGCTCTCCTCCGGTGAGCTGCCTTGCTGCTGAATATTTCATCGGCGCACAGATGTGCTGCTGTCTGTGGAACTGCTCATGGCTCCTCAGCTGCCTCCCATTACAGAGCGGCAGATAGTGATCCCCACACCTCACCCAACCGACAAACCAAATAAAACAGGCTCGTTGAAGGAACGGCAGGCGTAAAAGTCATCATTTTGTTTACGTGCGGTTCCCTTGGGCATGTTTCCGGGTCCGGCTTTGGGATGACTCGTCCCAGCATCCACCTCTGCGCTGCTCAGAACCCCTCCCACTCTTTGCTGAAGTGTATGTAAAGAAGGGCAGCTGCCTACAACACATGCCCCTCCGTAGGCAGCAACAGCAAACAAATCCGTGTCATAACAGAAAGAGGCGTATTGTGAGTTTTACCCAACTGAGGAGTTGCAGCAGTTCTAATGCTACAATTCCATTACACTTATCTCCAGCGGGGGAGACAGAAATGACTGCTGAGTCAGACCAGAAGGGGCCAGGGATTACTTCTTCCCCTTGTCATCTGTACATAGGCCTCTGGTTCACGTGCTGTCCTTGTCCCCTGCTTCTCCCTCACCAGTGCTTACTCTACTGTGATGCCGTCCTCCATGTGCACATTTGTCTTGTCTGTCTGTGTAACACTGCCACCTCCTGTCTGGGAGCCCTGGGGTGCCAGTGGGCATGGCCAAAGTCCAAGCAGCAGCAGAAGAGAAAGGGTAGAGAAAAAGGGGAAGTGAGAGAGGATGAGATAGAGAGGGAGAGAGAGTGAAAGAGAGACAGAGAGAGAGTGAGAGAGGATAAAGGGGAAGAGAGAAGAGAATAATAGAAGAAACAGAGAGCAATATGAGGAAAAGAGAGCGAGAAAGAGAGAGAGAAAGAGAGAGAGCGAGCTCACCCAGCTCTGATCAAAGAGCCTTCTCCCTAATCCTCCAGATTCAGCAGTCAGCCTGTCTCTGAGCATTTCCAGCTGCCGGAAAAAAAAGGAAAAGAAAAACACTTGCGGCTAAACTGCCCTGAAGTGGTGCTATTTTTACTTTATGACAAAGGCAAAAAGAGGGACCCCCTGCTGGGGGAGTGCACAAGGACTGGGCAAAATTAGATGAACAAAGCACAGGAGGATAAGAAGAGAGAGGTATCCTGGTATAGCCATGCAGACAGGAAAAACAAAACAGCCTCTCTGTACAGCCACATGGTCAGGCTAAACAGCAGCCAGTAAGACCAATCTGCAATAGGATATGGAAGGGTTTTCAGAAGAGTCACATTTTGGCCAGTATGTATAATGGATGGAACCTGATGTCTGTGAAGGATTCCACGATTGTGAAAGAAATTCCATTGTAACAAAATTGTGTGCCACTTTTCCTATCTATAACTCAATCCACACTGCTAAATCTGTCTAAATAGATTTTTTTTATTTTAGTTCAGGTCTCCACTGGAAAAGCACAGTTGACTTGTTGGCCCATAGTGACCCTCTTTGTTGTGGAAACCTATGCTGCAGTAAAGATGCTAATATACAAAATTAACAGCATACTGGAATGGGTAGTGGGCATGGCTTGATTAAGCCTGCTTTTAGTATTGCACGGTAAAGGTGAGACAATTAGTATTTCAGTAATTCAATAGCAAAACAACTACATGATGTAGTTGTAGTGTTAAACTTAATGGCTAGTATTGGTGGACTGGTAGACCTGTTTTGAATAGAGTGAAAATAGAGAGAAAATGTTAAGTCTCTTTTACTGTAGCTATTACAATACTGTATAAATCATAATCCAGTGGGACATAATTTCATGACCTTTTCACCCCAAACACGCTGTTCTGTTGGAGGCACATTTATATCACAACTGGATCCCAAAGACTATGAATGAGAATGAAGTCTCAAGTCTGCTGTAACAACACAGAAGACAATCATTACCCCTGCCATATGTTTGAAGCAGAATTATAATGGCAAAGAGTTAATGGAAAAAAGACGAGAGCAGGACGAATGCCTTCTCAGATGGATATGGAAAAAAGGGATTGGGTGGAAGGAAATAAGGAATGAATGGAGGAAAGGTGCGAGGGAAAGAGCGAGGAATGGGCTGAACAGGAGGCTGTAAATCAAAGGAGGGAGTCAGAATGGAGGGAGAGAGGTGAGGTCAGTCAGATGGAGAAAGAGAGGGAGGACTGAGTGAGGGAGGAGAGCTGGCCAGCAGCAGTGGAGGAGGAGGAGGATAAAAATGTGTGGTGAGGTAATGGCAGTGATGAATAGCCCGTGGCTGATCAGTAGAAGCCAGGTTGGTGTTTGAAGATTAGATTTTAATACAGCGATTTGACTTCCCTCTGCCTGCAAAATAATCACAGGGGGAAAAAAAAGCAAATTAGGAATTATTTCATAGAATACAAACTGATTATGCCAGTTTGCCCTTGACGAGGAGAGCCCACATGCCCTGCCATGTTAAGATTGTACAGGCCTATATTAGATGGAGGGAGTTGAGTCGATAATTTATAATGCAGATGTAAGTTAATTTGAATGCTGTGATAACGGAGGCCTGTCTGTATATACGCATATTGTCTCATAGGAAGATGTGGCCTTAATTTGATTGCAATATTGCAAATATGTCCGACTTCAAAGGCTTGCCTGTCCCAGCAGGTTGTCCTGATATGTTGAGCACTGTATCTGGATTTGCGTTCAGTTGGAAAAGAGGAAAACACTGCTGTGAAGCATCGTATCCCATCCATGTCCGACGTGACGAAAAGAGATCAATCATTTGACAGCTTTGGTGTGGAGAACAGATTGACAGCCATCGCCTGAGACGTGGTTTGAATTTTGTCATTCTAAGCTTTGTCTAGTTTGTGTTTTACTGCGTTTGGTTTGTGTTTTTCTGTTTATGTAGCGGTTGCGTTGCTGAGGAGAATTACAGATGAACCACTTGCCACCACGGCTTAAAACTTCTAACAGAGAGGCTGCTGTGAGTGTATCGATATTAAGCTAGGCTTTAATTATATGAATGGAATGTTCATGAATGGATTTCACTTTGTGTCCACTTCAGAACTAGACCACCCATTATCTGTCATTTTAGCTCTGTCTGGCCGGCTCTGCTGACATGCCTTGAATGTAAATGTATTAAAGTATCGATTGAGAGGCTTGACAATTGAAGATATGTGACATGCCTGATTATAAGCCTCTTAGGTACGTATGTATCTATGTGTGTGTGAACAATACTGGCCATAGGCAGAGAAGATTCAGTTCCCCTCCCCAACCATCTCTACCACCCCGGTGGCCAGCGGGGGGACTAAAATAGTACTCTGTCTGTTGCCAAGGTTACAACATTGACAACATGACGTGGCTATTCATTCTCAATACTGTATCTCCCTGGCCTTCTGTGAGAAAGTGGCTGCTAATCTTAGCCCTCAATCTACCCGCCTGTCAATGTGAAGAGGGAGGCAGCCGAGGTATGGGATGAAGGGAGTTGGGTCAGCTCTGTCCCCTCACATTGCACCGTGTTCCACACATCAATACCCCCCACCCCCACACCACAGCTTCTCTCCAGGCAATGGTGTGTTCCCACAGCTTGCAGATAAAAGCCATTGGTCCCCTGCTCCTGCCAGTGTGTGATGGGTGGAAATCAGAGCTGTTTCTATGCAGACCCATGTGTCACTTTTCCATTTTGCAGGTACGCAGCGGTTTGAGGAGGAGAGAGGGGTTGAATGGCAACCGGATGGTAGTCACAATAAAACTGTAATTGAAAGATATGTTATCGTGACTGACTCCTCTCCGGGTTTCATGCTGGGGAAAGTGGTATCAGAGAGACACTCCTGCTAAAAAAGGAGAAGAAAGGGAACCTCTTTTAATTAAAAAATAGTGCTCAAAGGGGCGACCAAAAGTTGAAACTGGAGGCATGTTTGGCATGAATAAGTTGCCCCTCTCCTTTGTGTGGTGACACTGACAAATAGAGCTCTGCGCGTGAAAAGGAGACTTATCTTTGATGGGTAATGAATTCAAAGTCATGGAGATGAACGTGCTCTTTGAGGTTCAGAGGGCTTTAGCTGAAGTCATATTATCTCCCTCCGACAAATGGAGGCAGCGCTGTCACATGGTGCCATCCACACGACTTGATTCGTCAAGAGGAGAGAGTGTGACATCTTTCTAGGCAGAGCTATACCACTATTGGTTCTGAGGTATTGTTATTGTGATAGCAGTGCATTTGTACCTGCCGGTCATCCTAGCTTGCTTTCAGTATGGTCAAGTTGTGTAATAGCCTGTACAGCACACATAGCAGTCCCAGATAGACAGAGAATTGATTTTTGTGGTACACACATTGCTAAAGTAAAGCTACAGTGGGTGTGCTGCTCTGATGTTGTTCCAAGTCAACAGTAGCCCCGGTGCTGAGGACACCTGCAGGCTACCAATGGCCAGACGCATGGATATTTAACCAGTTCTTTGTGCTGAACCTTTGTGTTTTTATGACAGACACAGTTTTCAAGATGTGCACAAACCCATTTCTGCTCAATTGCTCCCAGCGGCGGCTCCAAATAGATTTAGCAATGATACTGTGAGAGGGGAGATTGGGAGCAGGAGTGAGAGAGGAGAGAGAGACCTAGAGAACAATGGGAAGGGAGAAATGGAGAGTGAAGAAGCAGGCAAAGGGGGTGCAAAAAATAGTCTGAAAATGAGCCAGAGCGGGATTTTTGCAGTTCAGTTAAGAGAGGCTTTGAATGTATTTGAATCACAGACTTGATCTGCCACCAGGCTATTTTTATTAGCTGCTTGACAGTGCAGCATAGTGTTGGGATTACAACCAGCGCCTGTTTTATTCAGGGTTCCTCACAGCTAAATTTCTATTTGAGCATTCCTAGCACGCCTCTGCCTCCTCCCAGCACACACTTTAATGCCTTTCCAAGTTTCCTTTTTTGTTTTCAAACTAGACAATTTTAGTGTCGCTGGCCACATATTAGGAAACAAACATGGTAGCAATTAGAAATGCTTATCTTGCTCCTTTCCTCCTCCTTATTTTTAACGAGTGATTCCTCATCCTAATGTCTTGAGAGAATGGAGCAGATATTCAAATGAGTTCTTTTATTATGGGCAATATTAAAGCTAGGCTTTGACGTTGCTCAAACTCTTAATTGAAAAGAAATGTATCGTATCCTCTTGAGTGGTGTACATCATATCCCTCCTCCATCCCCTGCGCGCTAGTTTATGTTATCTGTGGCTAATTTATGCCACAGTTAATTTGGCCTTGATTGTAAATGTCCAGGGTGAGACGAGAGTCTTGTCGCCATTGTGCCTGTGCCTGAGTTGTACACGGTCTCACAGGATTAGATGATTTTGAATTTCAACCGTGGGTCTCAAATGAGCACCTCTTCTCTCGCCAGCGGAAAACCTCTTTATCGTCGTGACAGTTTTACCCATCTGCCTATTCTCCCTCTGAATAGAATCAGAGACAAGGAGTTTAGTGATGTTTACACCCAGAGTAAAACTCAAATGCTTTGCAAAAAGGCAGGAAGGAGGTGTCTCTTCTCTGTCACTGTTGTTGACAGAAGATGCTTTGAGCAATTTCCTTTAAAGCATCCCTCATTACTGGCAAACATGAAAAACACATGCCGTGGATTTGTCATAATTAAACCAGGGCTTGGCTTGGACTCGGGAAAAGATGCAATAAAGACGATGGCTTATTTAGGATAAACTCGAGAGCTCCTGGGTGCTTCAGAGGGGGAACCTCCACACTCTAAATCTAGTTGCCAGAACATATGAGGGGATAAAGTGGCTCTATTAAATTTGTTGACTCCAAAGATCCTCTCCAAAGCTGCAGCGTATTGCATTTGTTGGCTCCTCCATCCCTGCTAGCCTTCTCCACGGCTTCTAGGATTGAATCAGACAGTGCCCAGATCCTCACCATTGCATGGGATGAACACTATTGAATTGCTTGGCTTGTAGATCCACAATTCTAACTTCTTTAGACTATATTGAATTTACCATCCTGGGCGATCAATAATACTAAGTTTTGCAGGCGGTATTGAACTCTATCCTCACACATCTACTTGGTGGTTGGTTTCTCCCCGATTGACTTGGAATCTGCAGACTGTCACGCACAAATGAACAGATTCGGAGTTGACTTTTTAAAACAAGGATCATAAAGCCATTGGAATTGTGCAGACTGGGCTACATAGTAAAACAGAGGGAGTGTTTGCCTGCATAGTCAGATAAAAAGTGAATAGAGTGTTCTGGCTCAAGCGAGAGATAGGATCAGATTCTCTGTATAAAGGTTTATTGCACTGCAAACGTACACAAACCTGAGCAACTTGCCTTTGTGTATATGTTACATATGTTTTGTAATTATTCATTTATTTTCACTTTCCAAATGATTCTGGGGTCTAATGAGACATTGTCCGGAAGATTATTCTGTCCTCTGAAAGCCTGTCCATGACAGCAGTAGGCTCAGAGGGCAACAGCATAGCTGTGCATTGCCGTGGCAGTCAGTGCATTGCGATTCACCATTGGCCCCCTGGGTAATGAAAGGCCTAATAAATAAATCCATCAGAGTGTCTGTGTGTTGCTCTGTGTGTGTATCTGGGATGCAGTCAGGCCCAGACGTGCCCAGTCTCCGGGCACACAGAGGGAAGGGATGCCATTGCTGGCAGGCCTGATGAATGGGTGGCACGCCGTGCTGTGACAAAGACGAATGTGACGGCCCCCGTCCCGCCGAAGGGGGGCGGTGCTCAACCACTGAGGGGCGATCATGTGATGCTGACCGCCTCTCCTTCCTAGTTGCATCCCCTACTGGCTGAGCCCAAGGTGGTGGAGGAACCAGAGGGAGAAAGGAGGAGGAAGAGGAGGAGAAAGAAGAATATCAGTTCAGCCTATTGAATGCCTCCCTCCCTCCCTCTCTCCTCCCAATCTTTACACCAAACACAAACGGCACATAGCACTAAGGCCACAAAATCAAAAGACTGGGGCCAAAATATATTTTCTCTTTCATGAAAGTAAATGAGGTAAAAGAACAAACACTTCTTTATTCCAAGTGCAGTGTTTAAAAACGGCCCTTGACAAAATAACAGGCTAAAAACAAACACAAAGGAATTCATCAATAGATCCTCTTAGACTAGAATTGATGCGGTAATCTGTGGAACATGGTAAATAGTGGAAGGCCTGCAGCTCTAGTTGGTATTCAGCGTTATTAGAGGGGGGAGGAAATTAAAGACTGCAGATCAATAGCAATATTTGTTTTATATTACTCAGGTGTCCTTTGATTGTCTGCATGAGTGAGCGTCTGGAGTCTGGTTTTGGTGACGGTCTTTATCAGATAACTACATACTATGGTCTATTAGGCGGATCACTTACACTTTAGATGAAGTTGCTCTTGTGCCTGTCCAAGTACCTATCAGTAATCACTACTGTTTGAGGGCAGCTTGTTATCATCAGAGCTGAATGTGGAGAAGGGTCTTCAAATTTTTAAAATTTGTAACAAAAGAAATATCTCACTTAATTATAGTGGACTTTTAATGAATAAGGTGCTGTACTTGTGTGTTTTTTTTACCCAGGATATTTTGAAGTGTTACTCAAACATGTAATGCCAGACTAGAATTATGTTGCGATGGTACTAAAGAAAACCTCCTTGACCTCACTTCCAAACTCTTCAATAGACAGAGTCATCTTCTCTGTGGCAAGGAGGGCGGGGGGATCGGTTAACTATCCCCTCAAAGATGGGCCTTCAGTGAGAGGGAGAGAAGCATGGAGGGGTTAGTCAATGGGAAACTGAGATGATTAAGAGGCTTTCACTGTTAACAGAAAAGCGGGGATCGGTTTCTATTGCACCCTCTTCTTTTCATGGCCTGGCCTGGTGGACAGGCTGGTGCTTTAGTCTGAACAGAGCCAAGACTTGCCTATTAATAGACTATTGAGTGCTATTGATCCTTGGCTCGCGTGACACATAAGATACAATGAGCCATAGATCCCAGTAAAGAGCCACGTCTTTCTTTTCACTTTACCACAATTGCATATGATTATAGGAGTCTGAAGATCACTCAGAGAGGCCTCTCTCTCCATAACGTTGACCAGCAGTGTGATGGTGCCCTGGGTAAATGCCGACTGTAATTTGGAAACTTTTGTCATAAACACAAAAGCTCTTGAACAAAATGGCCACAATGGAAACTTGGCTTTGCCCAGATTGAATAGTGCCTCTCCACAATTTGATGGATAAGTTCTTATGTAAACTAGCCAAACATGGAGATGTTTCAAAAAGTGAAGATGCTCTCTCTTTGCACCCAAGGTGAGAATAACTCCAAAAGCCTGCTATACAATTACGGATAAATTAGAGGGATAATGACGAGAGGGAATGGTGGTTATATCAATAACCCCTCTAATGGTCAATTCCAGAATGCTGTCTGCTGTTCGCTAGATTTAGTGTAATGGATAAGGTGCCTGTTTAGCAGAGGCTTACTTGTCGCCAAACGAGGGAACAAACCTCAAATAGCCAAATTAAAAACTGAATAATAGATGAGCGATGCCGGGATGAGAGAGAAGAGAGGAGACAGCTGTAATTTCTGCTCTCAGAAAAAAGGAGCCTTGGCATGTAATTGTCGAGAATTTATAAGGGCACAGGAGAGAAATAGAGACAAGAGGAAATGCACATCCCACTGTGAGAATCACCTTTACTGGGAGAAACTTAATAATGATGGTTATAACAGGTGAAAGTCTACAAAATCTTCAAAACATTGTAAATGCTGTTGTTATTGAGGTTGACTGCCAGCCTGTGTGCTGCCATAGAAAGAGTGCTTCTGGTCCGTGGGTTTTATCCTTTTTGGAGAAAACAGCAGCAGCAGTCTCAAAATGATAAGAAGTTTTGAACTCTCTGTTGGAATGAGAGAGAGGGAGTTTATTTTGGTAACCCGTTTCGTCAGAATGCTATTGAATGCTAACAAGAGGCCCACGTGATGCGCCGTCCATGGGGCATAACTCTCTATCTGCATATCAAAGAGATGTCTGAGGAGCTTCTGTCTGAGAGACATGTTCTACACCACCGCCCCCTTCCCACAAGGATGAGCCCGAGTCTCCGGGGAGCGCTGGCAAGTGAAGCACATACCTCTGCCATGAGTGTTGCCACACAACCTCAGTGACACTCCCAATACCTCTGTGCAGACTGTTCAAACCAATGAGACCCTTTGAGGTATGCAAGGGGGCGGCTTAGCCTTGATCTGCCACAGAATGCACTCTGAGTAAAAATCTTTTTTTGCCCAATGAATATAAAAATCAACGCCTCTGGATTTATTCAAAGGATCACCTACTTTAGTAACAATCAAGTATGCCATTATTGGTAACAAGGGTGAAATCTGTTTGCGCGGCAGAATACGGACCCTTATTACTCTCATCTGGAGGAGTTCGCAGTCAGCTCCTCTAGACTTACTATTAACAGGGGAGTCTGACTCATACAGCATTTTTAGCTTGCTGCATTTCCATTGGGCTTGGTCTTTCTGCATGCCTCTGAGAAAAAAAGGACTTTCCTGGTGATGCAATGTGATACGAGTGGGGGCCATGTGATCACAGAAGAGGCTCTCTGGTGAAGAGGTGAAACTGTTACTGCATCACTGAGTGCAGGCCAGTTGCCACGGCCGCCTGGCCTGCTGATCACTGTCTGGATGGGAAAAGGGTTGTAGTAGCTGGACTGGCCTCTCTGCTAGCCTGTGTGTCTCTGCAAAAATGTCCATCGTAACTCTCATATTCAGCTTTAAAATCTTATTTTTCATAAAGCAAGTGAAAAGATATTTTTTTAGAAACAAGTGCCAAATTGAAAGAAGGTAGAAAAGGGTAAATCAAGAAAACAACACATTTAATCCAAGAAAATTCTTGAAAAAAGTTGTACTGGAAACAAGTGGAATTGTATCACTTGTTTTAAGAAAAATAACATTTCTATGTTTCTATACTTAATTAACTGACTTTTTGCAGTTTGAGTGAGCTAGTAGCTTGTTGACACCTTGACTATGAAGAGTGATGGCTTCTTTTTTCTTCTGGGAAGCTCTACTCTGTGTTGTGTTTTGTTTCCAAGAATTGATGGACATACTGTAGCTGATACAGATAAGCAGAGCACTCTACTATGTTACTTCACTGTACTTTATAGAACACATACAGTTAAAAAAAAAAAAAAAAAAAGTCCAGAGAGACAGTATGTAAGACATGAGTAAGAGGCGGCAAAATTACCTTCAATCCTATGTCAAATTAATTTCAGCGCATTTGTATGGTACATAAATCGTTGTTTTCATACGCTTGTTCCCCATAGCATGTCAACATCATGCCATGCCAAATGGGGCACTATCTCATCAAAGTTTCAGTGCTGTTTGGAGAGCCTGAGAGGAGAGGTTTGTAATGGAGAGACTTTGAGGAGGGATCTCGACGGCATGTTGGTGAAGACGGCATGCTGGCTTGCCAGCTCACACACACAGATGGACGGTGTGTCAAGGGAATCTCACACACACTGATCAGAGGCCCCCTCCCGTCCCGTAGTGGGAGGAAATGGGACTGAACGAAAGGAGGAAGAGCGGGAGAAGGAGTTAATCACCGCACTAATGCTGCACTTCATCATCGTTTCCTGAGCCCGCCCGCTCACCCTCGCTGCCAATGCTTTACTGTCTCCACAGCGCCCCCCCGCCTCTGGATTCAGCTATGGCACTGTGGAGACTAGACCAAGATGGGCTTATCCCTCAATTAGTTACTGGAGCCCAAGTAGAATAGCATGTTTATGGAATAGACACGCAAAGCACCACAGGAGAGCTGTTGGTCCTTGAAGGTGATTTGAGTGGCCGCTGTTTGGGAGAGGATTTGGGCTGCCCTTGGCTGTCGTGCATCAGATATGTTTGCGGGGCAAAGTGCTCTGTGTGCTTTTTCATGCGTGCCTATTTGACACCGGTCCTTTGAGGAGGACTATTTATTTTTGCATATGCCCACATGTGGTGTACTGACCCTGTGCTATGTTTGCACACAGCTTGCGTGAGATGTGTGTGTTTGTGTATTCTTTCGAGTGTGTACTTGTCTTAGTGCATGTGTGCATATGTGCGTGTAGGACGCGTGCAGCGCGCAGAGATGGATCTGAGGCCGGCGGTGAAGGTGAGTGAGTTTAAGCGGGCTCCTCCCTCGGGCTCTTGTTCCACAGACAGTTACAAACAGGATCTTAGGGAGTGCTGTGCTGTGCTGCCGTGCATGGCCAACCGTCAGCCCGGCCCCAGAAATATGAGTCCATGCGCGACGCACATAACTCACAGTCTCACTGCCACACCCGCCCCACTGCCCCGGCAGGCACTCCCTCAGACCATTACAGCTACCACAGCCTCACAGCCTCTTAAACCCCATTTTAGTCTCCTGTATTAAATACTGTAAAGTGCCATTCGTGCCCAGTCCAGTGCACAGACCCAGCCCCTTTTCTGACAAATGCACACTCTCACACATGGTATACCCCTGTTGAGCTCTTTGTTCACTGCACGCAGAGCTAATGCCAGCTTTTATGGCTTTTATGTTGCATCTGAATAGCTCAAATGCATGCTGGTACCATCGCAATTTGTGAAAAATACCTATCAGAGAAAATGAACCGACATGGGGTCACGCATCTCTGCGGGGTTGTTGACGCACCGCTTCTTGGTTCTTCTGATGACGTCACAGGCAGACTCCGTAAAAATGTTTTCCCTATTGTTTCCTTGTTTTCCTTGCACACCAGGTTCCCTGACTGATATTGTCCCTGCTGCTGATTCAGTGGGACTGTGCAAAAGGGCAACAGCCTGTGTCTCAAATTACACTGCCTGCCTATACATGGGGAAGCACTGTGTTTGGCCAGACCAGCGCCCCACACGCTACAGAGGAATATAGAGTGTCGTTTGAGACGGAACCCTGCAGTCTCAGACGTTAGAGCGGCTGCAGCGTGGTATGGTGTGACGGTGTGGTGTGTGTGTGTGTGTGTGACTGTGAGTGACAGAGTGACAGCCACATGACAGGACTGAGCTGTGATCACAGCTCTGCTGAGGAGACATCGATGGCAGTGCTTGGCTGGATGCCTGTCGGTTTGTCTGTCTGTCTGCCTTTCTGGTCACACGTATACACACACACACACACACACACAAACCTACCTGACTCAATACTTAATGGGCGCCTGTCTGTCATACACATATGCCCGCACACACACAGTCAACTAACTGGGGGTAGAGACGCCACGCTGCAGTGACTCCAGCTTTGGTTCCACATCACCTCCCACTAATGGTGGTAATTAATTGATGAATGAGGTCAAATCGGAGATATCCTGGCACGTCTCAATTCAAATACCCCCCCCATTCCATCCCTGTCCTCACCTCTCTGCCACCCCCCAAGTTGTTTTCTTAATGCGCAGTGCACCACATTCCCTCTGTGCTCATCTGCATAAGACCTTGGGATGAATGTTAACGATGTTTAATTAGACAAGACGTGGGATGGATGGGTGGGTGGAGGCAGTGAGGCCAGGGCGGTACTGCCCCCCGCTGGGGGGAGAGAACACAGAGAGCACACACACAGAAACATGCATCCATTCACACACACACACAGGTGCACGCACACACACACACACACACACACACACACACACACAATAAATGACTATTAAAAGGCCAAAAGTTACAGCTAAACATAACCTTACATGTGATTGGTACATTTTGACTTGAACTCCCCATGTCATATTTCGACATAAAGGGCAAAGACCCCTCATTGTTTATGCAATATAAATTAATGGTTTATGAATGCAGTATATTTGTTGGATATTATGTAGTGATTGCTAACAGCCCATGATATTTTATCTTATTAACCAAACTTTTATTTCTCACAAGCTTGCCGTCTGGTATGAACAATTTCTTGCAGAATTAATTGCCCCAAAAATGAGAGCATTCAGATTTCACATACAAATTAAATTCATCTTCCTTACTATAGTCCTGGACTGTATTCAGAGAATGTAAAATTCCTAGAGTGTTGTATTGAGCTCTACTTGAATACTGGTTGAAGTAAATGAATGGAATGACTGAATCCATTCAACTTTTTGTGCTGATTAAACTCCTACTGCTCCAGTCTAATCAAATGTCTATCGGAGCCCACAATGGGTTGACTGAGCCCTGTGACCAGGAGTGATGCTAGGTGAGTGCACTATGATCCATGCCAGAGGTTAGCGCACTGTCTTCTCGCGCTTATCTGAGACAACTTGCTCTCCCTGGCCCGTTCTGTGTAAACATTTCCACTACACTGATCTGTGAAAGAACATCAGGCAGCGGCTTACTGTAGGCTAATCCAGTAAATGATCGGCGTGTCGTTTTCGACAGCGCAGCCAATGCGGAGATAAGGTGATGCAGATGTTTTTCGCTAGCTGCTCCCAGATGAAGCGTCATTATCCAGGCTTGGTCTCAGACCTGCTGTTTTCAGCCCGTCTCCTCAACTGGGTGACTGACTGTGGCCCAGATGCAAAGACACACTCGGCGCATTGTGTCTCTCGCTCGCTGCTGTCTCCTCGGGGCCGGGGCTTATCTTCTGGTCATGGCCAGACAGAGACACCTGCGAACGCTGTGGATTAGCAGGCTGCCTGGGGTAAGGCATTTAATACAGCGCCCCGAGGATCCTGGGCCGAAAGGCAGGCTGAGGCGCGGGGCTGAGGCGAGCTCGACAGTGGCATCTCACTGCCTAGATTAAGATCAATGACTTCTCAAAGCTGCCATATAAAACATTCAATGAAAGACTTGTTTGAGAGAAGCAGGGTAAACGTGCTTTGATGACAATAGAGAAAAGGGGAGTGTGTTTGTTCTCTTTAAAGCCTCCCTGAAACAACAACAAGGCCGCTTGTTCTCCTTTTGTGTTGGAGATGCCATGTTGAATCTCCACTCTTAATTAATTTGGTGAGCGCGGAGAGGGAGCGTTTGTCACCCCTGCTCTCGCCTGTTAGTGCTATTTGTCTCTGGGTGACCTTTGATTTCACACTGCATTGGTTTTCTCCCGTTATGGACAAGAGGCGGTTTTTGCTGACAACAGAGGAAACCTTATCTTTTAAATAAGTAATTCCCCAACTGCTCAGTGAGTTCACCAGCAGCGAAATATTGGGATTGCTGAAAAGGCAGGCACAGAAGCACACTGGAGAAAAGACCTCCTCTCATATGCTACAGCACCTTCACTCATTAAGAATTCCACAACACAGTGTTAGAACAAGCCTCTATACACAATAGTATATTCTGTACTATGGTGCTGCTCTTGCCTGTAGTTATGATAAAGTTGTAAATGTTTTTTTTTGTTTTCACTTCAGTAGATATAGGCACATGACATCTGGGCTCTACAACAGGACCCCCATCACATACAGTAGTGGTATACTGTAGAGGTTCAGGGGTTTCTGTGTGAGTCGGTAGACACCTCTCAGCTTGGCATCTCTCCTGTGCATGATTTAGGAGGCACATTGGGGGCAGGTTTATCAGTGTATTGTAGAGGGGTTTAGGCAGTGACACAATAGTGCCAGCCAGGCCTCCTTGGCACCAGCTGGGGCCCAGGGCTTCAGGTTTTTGGGAAGGGAGTGTTGATTGGGGTGATGGCTGGAGCGACTGGGAGGTGGGACGGATGGGGGGGATTGCAAGGGGATGGATGTGCTGGCACCTGGCTCTGTGGGTTCTGGCTGAGTGCTGGAGCGGTCTCCAGTAACATTGATGCATGGCCATGAATTATATTATGCCTTGGCAGCTGCTTACTCCCAGATTCATCTCAGCAGTCATTGGGTTATTTATTTATTTGTTTCCACAATTTGTCAAAAGGGTTCCCATGCAAAAAAAAAAAAAAAAAAAAAAAAAACATAAACCCCAACAAGATTAAAAAATGAGGCCGATTTAGAGTATTTTACTGAATGGGTATTTGTGCAGGTGAAAGCATTATGACAGCTTGCAAAGGTGTAGCTGCGAAATTCTGATGGAGCACTTTGTTTCTGCCCAAATGTCATTGGGGGAAAAAAGACGGTGTGGCAAAGTACAAGACGATTTCCTCTGAACATCTCCTGAACACCTGCCTGGAAACCTGCCGGGATAACACCTCATTCTCTGGCTGTCTGCGAGCCGTACCGACACAGGCTATGGGAGATAGAAGTGATGCCTTGGGCCCTTTGTTCAACTCTGACATGGCTGTTCGGGCACCTTTGTTCTGGGAGGAGAGGCCCATTCACGGCGTGCCCGGGGAACAAATTGAATCTGGTTGACAATTAATAGCCGTGCGGCATGTTTAATTAAGAGCATGTAGCCAGCGAGCGACGTGAGGGAGATAAACAGAGGAGAGCTGCAGAGAGCCAGACTGGGCTCACAAAGGAACAGGCCATCGGAGCGTCTGGCTGATCGATCCCCTGCCGTCTGCAGAGAGCGGCCTTCACAAAGAGCAGCCTGCGCCTCCTCTCTCAGCGGGCCAAACTTTTAGAGGGGAGAGAGATGCGAGACTGATAATGCACACAAGGCAGATGGGAGTATGCAGATAGAGGCCCGCAAAGCAGAGAAGTTGGGGAAAAAGTTAGCTCAGCTGTCTCTCAGTGAAAAAGAAATCTCAAAAAGCTCTACAGCCACGCAGATGCACTTCATTATGTGGTAACTTCAGTTTGATGGAAATGACCTTGAACATGATGATGATTAATGCGTTGAATGGTCATTGACTGTAACTCGTATGGACGGCTAGCGTTAGCATAGATGTCTGATGTTGGGGTCCGCTGTTTGGAGGGTAAACGTGCAGGCAGCCAGGCTGGTTTGACTTTAGGCTGCTGTGACCTTCACAGTCCCACATTCCCGTTATTGTAACATGAACACAAAGCGGCAGCGAGCCAGGAGAGACAGAGAGAGAGAGAGAGAGAGAACTTGACAGGCTGTCTGATAGGCCAAACAATAGAAGCCATGGCCAGCCGATGCTCTGGACAGATAGCTACACACACATGCTCACACACACACACACACACACACACACACACACACACACACACACACGCTCTCACACACACACTTCAATTAAAGAGAGCCCTCCTCCAGAAGTAACAATCACATCAGTCAGGGAGATGGCAGGAGCTGAGAGGAGATAAAATGAGAGGAGTTCATGTGAGGATTAGACTGATATGTGCGTCTACATCTGTGTGTGTGTGTGTGTGTGTATGTGTGTGCGCGTGCGTGTGTTCTGTCTGTACATGTGTGTGCAGACAGGCGTACAGGGAGATGACAGGAGCAGAAACGAGAGTTGCAGGAATGTAACTCATTCATGTAAGGACTAAGGGTGTGTGTGTGTGTGTGTGTGTGTGTGTGTGTGTGTGTGTGCTGTACAGACTATGTACAGGAAGTAGCAATAGAGGATAAGGCGTGAGGCTGACGGACAAAGGGTGATCCTCTCATGCTGACGAGTGGTTGGGAAAAAAAAAAACAGAGTTTCTGCCAGCTAATTGGCTAGAGCTGGAGAGCTGGCCATCCCTTTGGTGAAATTTCAACCTTGTCTTGTCTTCATGTCTTTTCTCTCTGTCTCTAGAGCAGAGTGCGTCTCTCTGTCTGTGGATGGGCAGTGTGGGCTACATATTTCATCCTGTTTCTATTCACGACATGTAGTCATTCAAAGACATAACATTCTGCCCTTTAACACAGTATCTTTCAGTCTTTCTCTCTCTTTCTTTCTCTGTCTCTCCCTCCTCCTCCTCCTCCTCCTCCTCCTCTCTTCCTCTCTTGTAGCCCAATAGACTCTGGTCCTTTAACACAGGGAACATGCTTTACTTTGTGTGCATCACAATCTATTCTGTGCAGGAGTCCCCCCACGTCTCTCTTTCTCCTGTCTGAACATTCTCCATTGTTGTATTTTAAGAGCGTTCACACTTCATCTGCAGACTGAGAACACGCTGAACCGAACGAGGAACTTTACATAACCCCGCACATTCTCGACACAGCATGTCACATATGCACACACACACGTGTACTGCACACACACCTGCCACACACACGTGCACGACTGAATGGTCAAAGATAGACGCAATTTCTGAGGGAGACCGGTAGGTGGTTCCGGGGTGTGGCGTGGATTGAAAGTTAGAAATTGGTTTCACGCAAGGGTGCCCCAGTCATTTGGCTGCACTGAATAGTGGAATTCAGAGGATAATGCGGGCATTAATTGATTCTGGGGCCTGAAATAAATAGGCTTTCAGGCTCACATGAGACGGAACTCAGCTCATTTGGGCCTTTCTAGGAAGACAGGGGTGTCTCTCCTTCTCTCTCCTCCCCTCTTCGGCCCGGTCCTGCAGGAGTCTTCAAATGAAAGCTCACATCAGTTGATTGATGTGAAGTGAACAGTGACCTTCTAGATTCCACTGTCACTTCATTTATGCGTGACACTGTCGCTCCTTGACTTTTGAGAGAATTTGGGTGATATTTGAGGATATAGCGCTTAGATTCTTATTATGTCTCTCCAGAGATAAATCACACCTCAATTATATTTAGATGACATTTAATGCCCCCTCAGTGGAATTTTCCTGTGATATCTTTGTCACGCAAACCATAACAAAGCAACAAAAGCAACACTTTTGTCGGCATGCTCTATCAAATGGTGGAATTATAGTAGGAGTAAAACAGACCCAGTATTGGCTGTACAGTCTCCCACTGCACTTTCAATATCTGATATCTACCAAAACAAGAGCATCTGTCAAATAGAAGATATAACGAATTAGAGAGAGAGAGAGGAGACAGACAAGAGAGAATCACCTCTTCTAGTAAGTTTGACTGCTCCTGCAGGTTTGTTTTTTTGGTGGGGGGGGGGGACAGTAGATGGGTCTGAGAGGGAAAAAAGTTCAGCAGCAGAGTGTGGTAACAGCCTGGAGTCTGGCGGTGGGGCTGGGGGAAGGTCAGCATCATGGAGGCTTCGCCACTCTCCGTTCTCCTTGGTTGGGCTGTCAGCAGGGGGGGACAGACATCCTGCTGCATAGATGATGAAGAGGACGTGGAGTGCGGACGCCAGAGGTCAGACAACCACGGGGCGCCAGGAAGTGAACCTGGCCGCGCCCTACCGCGCACACATACACACACATTTATCGCCCCGTCGACTAATGAAGTGCTCCATGTTTCAGCCAAGCCTCCAACACATCTTAAAGTCTTGCCAGAAGTTACAGCCAGAGAGAAAGAGGGGGAGGGAGAGATAGAAGAAGAGAGAGGTGTAATAGACTCATTACAGAAGACACGTCTCCCAAGGGTATAACAGTAGGAGGTCCCATATGGGCTTTACATCAGCCGGCTCACACGTCCATAGCAACAACCACCGGGGTCACACTGCTGCCTAATTATGGCTGACAAAGATGGATGCATTTCATCTCAGTCACTTTATGTCCAATTCTCATCCAGTGTCCCTCACACACCACACGCTGTAGATCCATTCCCACATAAACCCCTCTCTTCCATCCTCCAAGTTTATCGCCTGCTTGATCATCCTCCAATCTGTCTGCTTTCCCCCTCTCTCTCCCATCCTTTCTATCTCTCCTGCTGCTTCACAAGTATCTCTCCCGCTCTGTCTCTCTCACTGTTACACAGGCAACACAAAGCACACACACACACCCACACACGCACACACAGGTGTGTTCACACAAACACCTTTGCAAGCAGGCCGGCCTCCTGAGTTGTAGCAGTGTGTGGAGTGAGAGGTGGGAGGCAGTGGCTGACCATGGTGCTCCTTCAAGGCTAAATGATTACATCCTCTCAAAGAACAGTTCCATTTCCATCCGAGACAGCAGCCATGGCACCAAAGCCAAAACAATCTCGTTAAGTGCCAACTCCATCTCTCCCTGGTCTCTCTCTCTCTGTCTGTCCTCGTTTCCCTCGGCACATGGCCGCAGCTTCTCACTCTTTGCCATTAAGTCTTCTGCTTGTATGAAAGCATATGGGGCGTATGGAGGTGATATGGTAAACAAAAAAGGAGAGTGCTGGCGGAGCAGCAGCTGTGGGCAGCATTGATTGTGGGAGCAGGGAGGCATGCAGTGTGGAGGAGAGAGAGGAGGCTCCCCAGGAGAGTGCCTCCTTTTTCAGCTCGGTCTTATAGATGACCAGCATGCCAAGCAGAAATGTGAAGAGAGGCATTGACCAACTACTGGAAAACATCTAAGCCATCCAGGATCAATGCCGAATTGATCCCAAAGCTATGTATAATGTAGGCCAGTGGACGGCTTGTCTCTCTCTCTCCGCCTCCTGCGTAGCAAGGGAGAGCTGGACCACAGGAGCTGAGGTATATAGTGAGCTACATGGAGAAGCAGAAAAAAACTGCCCGAGGTGTGTTTTAAACATACAGTAAGGCCTTTGTGGTGAAGGTGTACGCCTGTCTGCTTAGCAACTAGGCTGGGTGTGATGAGTGAAAGTGCACTTTTGTACGGTAGCTCAGTGTTCCCTCGCAGAGTTTTGTTGAGCCAAGATGCTGCGTCTCTTTATGTTTTTTGTGGATCTGGCACGTCGATTCCCAGAACCGCGGGGCGGGTTGCTGTGGAGAAGGAGTGCATTGTGGGTAGGCTAGAGCAGCAGCAGGAGGAGAGTTCACAACGGAGCGATAAAATGGACACAGCGTGGTGTCCACCCCTCCCTTTCAGCCTGGGCATCCCTGGGAAGCCCCATGCAGGTCCTAATGAGCAGTGTGCTGGAGAGGGCATCTTTTTAACCCAGCGCAGGGACTCATAGAACAGCCTCACTCCTCTTCAACAGATGCCAAGTGCAGCTGTCAACAACTCCATACTCGATTGTTGCTTACTCTCACTCTCCCGACTCTCTTTCTCTCCTCCTATGTCTCTGTCTCTGTCTCCGTTTCTGTCTCACCCCTCTCGCTTTCTCTCTTTCCTTCTCTCCTGACCATTCATCTTGATAGTGCATCCACTGCATCCTATTATGAGCCGAGCTCCAACAATCTTAAAGGCTAGCTGGAGGTTACAGCTTGCTAAAATAGATTCACTCCACCTCACACTACTTTCCCCTGCTTAAAAGAGTAATATGGCCATATGAGATTACATAGATACAGTGTGTGATACATTATTGCTAGTGCATTAAGAATTCATGAAGTATAAACAAAAATACCCAAAACGCTTTTGCTTGCAGAATCGAACCGAAGCACACTTTTTTAATCACCGTACCTTCACGCTTCTCCTGTTTTTTACGCATTTATCATTGTCATGGAAAAAAACTTTAAACTTTGTTCCTCTTCTCTTTTTTTTTTATCCTCTCCCTTTTCAGTCCCTTAACTCTCCCACCTTCCTTCTGCCTCCCTCCTTCCCGTGCCCGTCTCCGTCTCTCCTGTGTCTAATTGCATTTGAATTTGTCTGGTGTAATCCCTTGATAGCCTGGAGCTCCAGCACCCCGCCTCCCCCCCGCCCCAACCCCCCCCAGTCCATTTGTGCCTGGCCCTGGGCAGGTTGGTTTCCTGGGCTGCCCTGGAGGAAATATCAGATGACCTGGCTCTCCACAGCGAGCCCGGGTCGTCAGGGAGGGCTCCGCTCACCGTATCCCTCCCTCGGCCCCCTCTCATACACTTCCTGCTTTCAAGTGCGGGGCAAGGTCAAAGCTTTGAGGATGCATTCCCCAGACTTCACCACGAGGCAGGCTGGAGGCGCTGTGCTCTGCTCTAACCTGACTTGGCTCCATCTTTTCTTTCACATCTTCCTGCTCTCTCATATTCATTTCATTAGCTCAAGCTTTTACAGCAATCAATACCGTTTCTAAAGTTGTTTTTTTTTCTAATACAGCTATTCATTAAATGCCTTTTCATTAGTGTCACTAGAGCACCCGTATAACTGGAATACAACCATAATTGACACAAAAAAAAACACATGCAGTAATTGTTGAATCTTTTTTTGGGGTATGTGACGAAGATTGGTTTTAAATAGCTAAGCTAACAGAGGATGAGTCATTACATGTTTTTACATAATGTGTCTGGCAAATCCTGGGTTTTAAAAACTAAGATTAAACTATCAGGCAATGATGTAATCCTTTGTATTCGAATGGAGGGGGTGGCACAAAGGGGAATGTGCTTCAGAGTTTTCTCCTCCCAGCTCTGTACCGTTTCCACCTCTGACGTCTCAGTCTCTGTCAGTTCAAACGCTCTGTGGTAGCAGAACGAGAGAGAGAGACATTATGGATGGTGTTTAGAGACAGGTGTCTGATGCGCCCTGAGATAATGCCAAAAGACTCCTATCTCTCCTTCTAATGGAACAGCGACAGTTGTTTCAAGTGATCAGGTCTGTCATTCCAAATGCTGGAGCGTTGGCCCTCTCAACGCCTCTCTTTTCTCCCATAAATCAAAACGGTTAGAGAGAGAAAATGAGAGGGAAGCGCAACAAAACAATCTAGCCCCAGGTCGTCCTGGGACAGCGTTACTGTGGATTTACCATGGAAAACTCCCATCAAAAGCTGTGCCAACGTTTGACTGATTCCTGTGCAAAAAGTTAAATAGAATGTTTGAGGGCCTAATGAAATCCATCTGATCAGGCCCACAAAGAGCTGCTTTCAGCTCCCAAATAGTCATTACAGCTGATTCTGAGACAATCAAAGATGGAAAGGGGGCTGGTTTCGGAGGTCAAATGGTGTTTATTTTCTGAGAAGTTACCGCCGCCACATCCCTCTTCCTTGGTGCAAAGAAGTGAAATGGGATGAATATGTTAGTGTCATCTCCAATTTCAAATAGGTAGACGTTTCAAAAGCTGATTCTCTCTGGAGAAAATGTTGTACCTCCAGAGCGAAAATATCATTTGAAAGGCGAGACAGTAAAAGCCAGTCATCTCGAAATGAAAATTTTCTTTTGGTGGCTTTCCTTTCACCTCAGCGCTTATGGGAGAAGGGAGCAAAAAAGGAGAACGAAGGAGAGTCAGATGGCAGAAGGTGTGTGAAAGCTATGAGGAGAGAGGACTATTGGGGACAGACAGGCTGATGAGTAGAGGAGTGACACCTCCTGAAGAGCATGTTAATGACATGCCAGGCCGAGACAGGTAACCAGTAATCAGCCCCTCTGATTGTAACACGGGTGCACTGCGAGACGGACACACACACACACACCAACACTGGCTCTCCATCTCCATCAGCCCTGTAACTGCTAGACGGCTCTGTCATGTTCCGGGGCGGCTCCCTCTGCTAACAGTGTGTCGCAGCTTTTACAGAGACAAAAGAAACAAATGAGATGGCTGGGTTACAACAAACAGCTCCAGGTTGTTGTTTCCCTTGGAAAATGAAAGGCCCCCTTTTTGCATCCACCGTGTCAATTAGAGGAGGTATTGCTCATACTCACTCTCCGGTTCACTGCTAGCTTACGCTGATTGTTATTTATTTAGCCCAAGCTTGGAAGTGAGTTTACCTCGATCTGAGCTCTACAGAAAACAGCCCCGACTAGTATATTTCAGCAGCACTTGCAGATGAAACCACAGCCAGGATCATGTCAGAGGAGGCTGAGGCATAGGGGAGGTAAGAGTACAAACAGGCCTGCAGGAGCAGGATTCTGACCTAAGGAGTGAGGTAGGAGCGGCGTGTACAGAGAGGATCTGAATATTTCCCCAGTGACGGAGAGCAGGCCAGAGGCAGTGAGGTCAGCAGATAGAGTCCAGAGCCCATTGACAGCTGCTGGTTTGACTTTGATGCACCATCAGCGCTCAGCACGCTGCTTGCCCACCGCCCCACCACCCCCCCCGCACTAACCCGCAAGCGTGTGCGCTCAACCCGAACACGCACTAGCCTCTCATTATGCCGCCCATGCAAACTTTGTCTCATTGCAGCTGTTTAATGGCCGCACGTCTGTTTTTGTTTGTTTCCTCGCCATAAGATTATTGCACCTTTATGGTTGGTCGGGGGGTTGGAATAATCCCTGGCATCTGTTCAGAGAGGGAGGGGTGTGTGGAGAGCCAGAGGTAGAGGCTCGCTTCTTTTCTTTTTTTTTTTTATTTACCAGACCACATGGCCCCCTATTTCATCTCCTGCCGCTGAGACTGTGGCTGTGGCTGTGGCTGGACTTTTAAGACAAGAGTGATGGAAGGGGCTGTGTGCTAATAGGCACAGAGGTCACAGAAGTAGCTTCCCCACTGCCATCTATTCCTCCCAAAATGAGCACTGGCAACCGCACCTGTCTCTTCCAGAATAGAGGGGATTAATCTCATCACTGCTCTGTTAGTGTAATTTACTTACAAATGTATGCAGAACAGTAAGTTTTCTGTGACGCTGGTACTTAAGCTTAATTTTTTTCTCTGCCTTTGCACAAAGGTCTCTTTCCTATCATAAATCTTTGCTGACCATATGTGAGTGCTGCGTTCAATATAAAGTTGGCACAACATTGTAGTTGTAGTTGGCACAACTACCGTTACATTTCCTCCATATGTTTTTAGTTGCAGGAAGCTGTTTTTTTGTTTTTTTTGCTCACTCCATTTCTCCACTTTATTGTTCCTTCTTCCGTATAGCAGAAGTTATAAAGGAGAGGAGCCCTGAGCTCCTCTTGACAGCCTTGCCCCCTCCCTAGCCTTTTCTTAATTCAAGACTCCATCTTGTCATGGCTTTGCTGCCTCCGGTCGTTATGGCAGGAGAACAGGAAGTTAATCAACGCAGCATTATCTCCCAGCCTGCACCTGGAGGCAAGGGTGCCAGTCATGCTACTACCCCCTCCCCATCGGGACCCCTGCCAGCCTGGGAGCCCCTCGCACCACAGCGCCCTGCAGCAGCCCCTTGGGCTATCTCTGGTGTGCCGTGTCTCTGTGCCAGGTCACACTTGTGACACAGCCTTGATGAGCCAAGGGAAGCCAAGCTCCTTGTGCTAGTGCATACTGTTAGTGTGTGTATGCCTGAGTGTGTGTTTGTGTTTGTGTGTGTGTGTGTGTGTGTGCAAAGAGAGAAAGAGAAAGGGGAAAGAGTCAAAAAGAGAGAGAGACAGAAACTGGCTTGGTTTGTGTGATAGCTTTGTGCTGCCACTTGTGTCTCTTATTTTTCCTATTTTTGTTGTAGAGTAGCTGGTGTTATTGCAGACATTATTGCCCCGTGTGGACAAGTGAAGTAACAACACACATAGTCCCAGAGGATGCTTTTACTCAAAGGCAAGCCCCACAGAACAAACAAGACACCAACACATTCACACTTAAAGGTTTGCTGACACTTCCAACATGTGTAGAGATGCACATCCTTAGAAACTGAAAAGATGATATTATTGTGGAAAGATGGCAGCAGGTCTGTCCTTGTGTCCCAGCTCTCTCTGACAGTCTGAGGAGCTGACAAATGTTCTTGCTGAAAAGTGAATTGCTGGCTGTCGCTGGTAATCATTAGGTTGTCTGGCAGCAGCCAAAGTGCTTTTATTTCTGCCCATTAGTTTGGTGAGAAAATGGCCGGGTATGGTCTGGCCTGTTCCCCCTTACTCTCAGACTGACGCAGTTGGCTGGGAGAGCTTGGGCAACATGAAAGTGTTTGAAGTATCTTTATTTATGCCAGTGGCGGTTTGGGATTTTTTTTTACGTCAGTTTCTATAGCATCTCTTTGTACATGACTGACTCCAAAGGATCCACAGCCTTTCCTGAAGTAGCCATACGCATGCATGTCAATATTGTGAGAGTGGCGTGTAATTATTATTCAAAGGTTAAAGAGTGGATTGATCCATAGAGGAGTGTCAAGGGCAGATCAAAGGGATTTGGGGGAGGATCGGACCAAAAATGTTAAAAGCTACTCACTCTCAAACACCGAGACGTCAATCTTTCTGAGAGCACCTTGATGTCCTCAGAGGAGAACTTGATCAAAGCTCTCTTAACAAAGATCGTCTCAGAAGATGATCTGACCTCAGCTGCATTCCACTCCTATCTCTCACTTTTACCAATCTCCATTTACCTGCCTGAGCTCTCCGACACTGCCCCGTTTCCGTCTTCTCTGTGTTTGTGCTGCTGGTTAGACTGTCTGAATAACAATGAAGCAGTCTCACCGATGTATTACAAACACAGGCGAACAGTGATTAAAGATGACATATCTAAGCCTCACTCCCTTCCTCTCTCCTCTCTTCTCTTTTTCACAGGAGATCGCAGCTTACTTGATAACGTTTGAAAAGCATGAAGAATGGCTAACGACGTCCCCTAAAACAAGGTAAGAGAATTACACTGCTGCCCTCCTTAAAAACCTAAGTTAAGATTCATAGCCTTGAAAGTATTACATTCAGGGAGCCAATATTTCCGTTTTTAGATTTACATGTATTTTCTTGTACTGAGCCCAAATCCCTTATGCACAGCTTGCAAACCCCTTCAAGTTCAGCGTAGGATGTTTAATATTACAAGCTGCTGATGGCAGTTCAAAAAACTTTGCACTTTTCAGATAAACGATAGAATATTAATATTGACTAATAATTGCCTTTTAGCAAGCCAATTAACATAACATGCAGTTGTGCAGCATCTGCTGTGAATGGTATGCTAATGTGTTCCTATCTGTCTGCACATTCACCACTCAACTAATAACTCTGTTGAAGCTGGGGGTGTTTGTCTAGGTCATAAGTTACACCTACATTTGGAACAAAATGCCAAGAGCTACTGTAATATTTGGAAATAGAAAAATGGTGCCAGCACAGCGATGAATTCATGTTGTGAATATATGCAGATAGGTATTTTCCAATCAAAAACATTCTCACTGTCTTATTAACAAATTCTGACACATGAAATTGAATGTCAGCTATGCTTTGAAGTCATTTTCGACCATGACAGTATTGGCTGTGATATAATCTATCTAGCTTTGTGTTAGCTTTCCTCTACATCTGACACTAGTGGACAGCTCTTTGTTTGACTAGCTTTGTCTAATCTCTCCATGTTGGACAGCTCTGGGTTTGACATCCTTGGCCTCTTTTAAACTGTCTCTAATGTTACCGTCACACTGTCAGACCACACCATCATCCCCCTGTCACGGAAAATGCAGCCAGTTCACACAATGTTCCCTTTATTGTAGTTTACATGTTCATGCAATGGCCACTCGGAACCAGCTCATTATGTTAAACCTCTCTGTCTCTCTCTCTCTCTGTCTCTCTGTCTCTCTGTCTCTCTCTCTCTCTCTCTCTCTCTCTCTCTCTCTCTCTCTCTCTCTCTCTCTCTCTCTCTCTCTCTCTGTGAGCTGGTCTTGCTATGCTGGCATTATTAGCAGTCCTCATCCATGTGTAAATGGACCCTGGGCTCCCTGACATAGAGCCCATTCCTCTCTCCCCCCTCTCCACCCCTCCTCTCCTCCCCTGCCTGGGAGGGACATTGATAATAGTTCTGCATAAAGACACTGCCAATTAGAATACGTTTCCTGGTGTAATTATGGAGCATGGGCCAAAAGAGCACTGTGCTCACCTTTTTTTATCAAGACCAACCCCCCCCTCCCCGCCTGTACCCTCCAACTCACCGAAAATGAAACCTCAATGAAGTGAGGTTATTTTAGTTGTGAGATATGGCCTACGTATTTGGCATTAGGCTCAACATTATTCCTCTCTCCAGGAATATGAGTAACTACAGGCGTGGTTATCTTGCTGTAGTGTAGTAAATGAAAGTAAAGAACTTTAAAGGGAGGCTGTGAAGGCTGTGAGAATGTTACTAATGTCACAGCACCAGCGTGGAAACAACCTAACAATGACACTACTCCTGAGACTGGAGTGACTTTTGGTCCAGTGATTTGCAAGCCCAGTCATCAGTGGCTATCACCTGTGTGCTGGTCTCGGCTCCCCAGGGTGCTAGAGCCCAGCGGTTGACCCCCTCCCACCCCCCAGTCCCACCCCCCACTGTCAGGTCCCCGGTGTAGGTGCTGATATCTCAGCAGACCTGGCACGGAGGGACAGCCCTTGGGACACAGCACAGAGCACCGAACTGAAGAAGAACACATCACATGCTTTAGAGGAGCCATTATTACTTTGGCATGTGTGGAGGCACGGGGAAATGCCTGTGTGAATGCCTGTGTGTGTGTATGTGTGTGTGTTTCTGGACAGGAGAAGCAGGGATACAGGTTGTCAAGTGTATGTGTTTTCCCAGCTGTCAGTGAGAGGGTAGAGCATAGTGATGGATGTTGGGGCAGGGGGCGGGGGGTGGCGGGGTGAGTGGAAGGGCACAGCGTATATGTGTGATTGATGGGAGCTGATTGATGGCTGGCCTCTATATGCAGCTCTCTACTCAAGGTCAGAGGTGAAAGGTCACACTTAGGACACCTGTGGTTAAGCGCTGCCTTATCATTTGTCATCACACATCTTGTGTGTGTGTGTGTGTGCGTCTGATGGTGGGTGTGCTGCCTGCTTGTCTGTGTGTGGGTTGACCCATGTGGGGAGCAGGCTAAGCAGGCTAATTCTCCCCCTGCCAGGGCCTGTAGGCGGGGTCAGCGGGGCACAATGGGAGGCAGAGATAAGCAGCAGGGTCATGCATGGAGAGGCGCCGCGCCGCATGGCTGCTCCGCATGCATGTAACGACTCTGACACACGCAGGTCGTAAACATGCGAGTGGGCCACAGCCGGAGCTCAAGGAGCTGACGCCAGCTGTTTGACCAAGGTGACACGCAATGCAGGACATGCCCTGAATAGAGATGGCACCCTGTCAACACGAGGAAGATGAGATGAATTAGACCAATTACATGTGCGCACAGATGTGTTTTACTAGGCCGATGCTCATGCTCCATCAGTTGGGCCTACATTCACACTGTATCAGCTAGCTGGCTTTATGTGCTAGCTTTTGTTTGGGTCCGTTTCTGTTTGTTTATCATTTCAAAATCTGAAGCGTGCCAGCGGAGAGTGGTGGAATGCTGAGTGATTGATGTGCCTAGCTCTAGTAATACACATTCCCTTTCAGATAGGAAGTGCAACAGCGCTTAAAATCAATACTAGTGTTCTCCCACTGACTGCTTGAACAGCACTACAGCTAATTCAGGCCGCACCTGTCAGAGCTGGGGAAATCTTTCCCTACTCGGGCCTTACACTTTAATTTACACCCACAGCCTCGCTGACTTCCATTTCCATTAAAGGGAGAGCCTGGCATTATGGCTTTAATGAAGGCCGCGGCCAGGCTGTGATTTAAGATGGCCGTTACCCTACACCTCCACTCCACAGGGGGGGAACACACTTAAAGGGACAATTAGGATTTTCCTCTCCGACATCCTTGCAGATAGCTATACTCATTCTTTCTGCTCACCTTTTTAAAGATGTGCCCATGCCGGTTCAGCCGGTGGGAGCTGAGGGCTGCTTGTGGGAGGAGAATGAGAACAAAGAAGGATAGCACAGAGACACTGTGGCTCCAAATCCAGGCGGTTAGATTTGATTTGACCTCATCATGTGCCTCACAACGTGGCCTCGTTGTGACCAGGCATTGTTTGTCCATCATAAATGACACAAATGGCTCCTCGAGGTGCCTTCTCAGAGGTGTTTGTATGCCGACAGCCAGAGAAACTATTGACTAGAGGGTGTCACAGAGTGGTCTGCCCTAAGAGGTAATGGACACCTGCGTGTCGTATAGAGATAGCTCGTTATCCAGAGCATCCTTCAAATGGCACATATTATGGTTTCATGAGCAGACCAGTCACACATTAGTGTCTCTTTTTTCCAATGTTTGTTTTATGGGACTGTGTCTATTAACAGCAACCCATCCCAAAGCACAACAGAGGGAGTGCTTCTAGCCCTATCATCCAGACCACTGTGTGTTTGTGTGTGTGTGTGTGTGTGTGTGTGTGTGTGTGTGTGTGTGTTTGTCACGTTCTCTCTTGTAGAGTATAAAAACATAGACTTGTTATGGCTCTTGGAAACTAACAATCGGAGCAGAGGGCTATGTCAGCCATTTGCCTCGACTTCTAGACAAGCATGGAACACGCACATTTACACATGTGCTTGTATGAACACACACCGCAAACACACACATACACACCCCTCTTATATTGAAACTATCAAACAATAAGCACCACTCCTCGGAGGGCCCTGCAATGACACTGAACCTAGCCGCCCCCACGTCCCAGCGCAATAGCCCTCTCTCCTCCCACATCCACATCCACATCCACAGCAAAAGCAGCAGCACTCCAAAATGAAACCAAGTCCCTTTAGACAGCTTCCAAAGACAATGCTTTTATTAAAACCTACAGCAGCGGCGCCACCCCAGAGGCGCGGGCACAACAACAACAGAGTAGAGCAGAACCGAGAGGCAGCCTGAAATCTACTAATGACTGTTTGTTTGCTATTGTGTACGACGCCTGTGAATTTGTGTGCATCTGTGGGTGTGTAAGTGTGTGTGTGTGAGAGAGAGGGAGAAAGTGAGAGAGAGGAGAGTGAGAGAGATTGTTTGTGTTTACGCATGTGTACACATTTTGTCTGCAGTGTAGAATCTTCTGTTTTTATCTCAGCTTGGGTCAGTACAGCAGTTTTGTTGGGATCTAGCAGCACTTGGTGAGCTATTTGCTTGTTACTGTGCTATCTTTCTGTTTTAGTTAAATCTGTGTTTAATTTGAAAGTGTTTGGTTTGGTGCTGAGTAGTTTCGTTGAAACTAGTTTAGGTGAAAGCAGTTCAATTTCAAAGTACTTGGCTGGGGAAGGCCAGTTGGTGTTCAAGTAGTTGTTAATTGCTGGGAGGGGCTTGAACTCCTCTGGTGAACCGGTACTTTTTGGCGCAGTCACTCTACATTGTCAGCTGTAGCGTCAGCCTCTTGCTGTCAGCCTCTGCGCACGAAGACTCCAGGCGCACAAAGACTAGGGAGTCTATCTGCGGGAGTCCATCAAGGGTAGGCCACAGAATAGGGACATGCGGCTAGGGTTGGCTAGGGCTCTTGTAACTACCTTTCCTACTAACTGCTTCCTGTCTGCTACACTATGTGTCTCTCTCCCATCCCTGTTGTAACATCAGCTCATAGGCCCCGTAGACATGGCACTATTTTCAGGTGTAGAAACCCATGTAATCTTATTTAACCAATTTGCACCAGTAGTCCTTCTCTTACTATTTCTGGAGCGCTCTGGAACTGCCAGTCGGCAGTTAAGAAAACTGAGACCATCTCAGCCCATGCTCTATCTCAATCCCTCCACTTTCTGGCCCTCACGGAGACCTGGATCATACCTGAAAATAGTGTCACCCCAGCAGCCCTCTCTGCTGCTTATTCTTTCTCTCACACCCCCAGAGTCTCTGGCCGTGGGGGAGGCACCGGACTCCTCATTTCACCCAAGTGGACCTACACTGTCACTCCTCTTTCACACCTCTCAATATCCTCTTTTGAATTCCATGCTGTTTCTATATCTCTCCCTATATCTCTCAATATTGTGGTAATCTACTGCCCCCCTGGTCAGCTTGGTGACTTTCTTGACGGGATGGATGTCCTCCTCTCCTTCTTTCCTGAGGATGGCAACATCCAGCCGGAGAAATTGCAATCTCTGGCCTTCCTTAACTTTTTCTCTTCCTTTGACCTCTCCCTCTCTCAATCTCCTCCGACTCACAAGGCAGGGAACCTGCTTGACCTGATCTTCACCAGATCCTGCTGCGCCTCCAACCTTACTGTTACCCCTCTTCCTGTACCTGATCATCACTTTATATCCTTCTCCCTTCCCATCTCACCCCCCACTTCCCACTCAACATCCACTCACACTATCACCACCCGACGCAACCTAAAAACTCTCTCACCTACCTCGGTCTCTTCTGCTGTCCTTTCCTCACTTCCCTCAGCCGAGCTGTTCTCTCTCCTGTCCACTGCGGAGGCCTCCACTACTCTTCTATCCTCTCTTTCCTCCTCTCTTGACTCTTTCTGCCCACTCACCACTAAACCAGCTCGATCCTCTCCACCTGCTCCTTGGCTGTCTGAATCTCTGCGAACTCATAGAACAGTGCTTCGGGCAGCTGAGAGGAAATGGAGAAAATTGCAACACCCTGACGATCTCGCTGCCTACCACCTTCTCCTCTCTAACTTCACCTCTGCTGTGTCAACAGCAAAGATTTCCTTCTTCGTTACTGAAATCCAGTCTTCTGCCTCCAGCCCCAGTAAACTGTTTTCCACCTTCTCCTCCCTCCTCAACCCACCCACCCCTCCTTCTCCCTCTTCCCTCTCAGCTGATGATTTGTCAAATACTTTGCTAAGAAGGTGGATGACAAGGTGGATCTGCTGTTCCTTCCATCATCCAGCCACTAACAACACTATGCCTTACTCCAAACCTGCTTCTCTGCCCCTCGTCCCCGGGCTTGCTTCCTTCTCTACCCTCTCCCCAGAAGATGTCCTCACACTTGTCAGGTCTAACTTGTCAGAGCCACCACCTGCCCCCTTGATCCTATCCCTTCCACTCTTCTCCAAACCATCTCCACTGACATCACTCCCTTCCTCACTACCCTTATCAATTCCTCTCTGTCCTCAGGCCTTGTTCCAGCTGCTCTAAAGACTGCCAGAGTCAAGCCTCTTCTTAAGAAACCCTCCCTTGACCCTGCTGCTATCCAGAACTACAGACCTGTATCTCTTCTCTCATTTCTATTCAAAACCCTTGAGCGAGCAGTTTCCAACCAACTTTCTCTCTATCTCTCCCAGAATGACCTCCTGGACCCTCTTCAATCTGGTTTCAAGGCTTCTCACTCTACTGAGACAGCTCTCCTTGCTGTCACAGAGGCTCTGCACACTGCCAGGGCTTCATCCCTCTCCTCTGTCCTTGTCCTCCTTGACTTGTCTGCTGCTTTTGATACAGTTGACCACCAAATCCTTCTCTCCATCCTATCTGAACTGGGAATCACTGGATCTGCACACTCCTGGTTCACATCCTATCTATCTAACCGCTCTTACCAGGTCTCATGGAGGGGATCTCTGTCCAGACCCTGCACTCTTAACACCAGTGTCCCTCAGGGCTCAGTCCTGGGGCCCATGCTATTCTCTCTCTATACTAAATCCCTCGGCCATGTGATCTCCCCTCATGGCTTCTCCTATCACTGCTATGCCAACGACACTCAACTCTACCTCTCCTTCCCCCCCTCAGATACACAAATTGATGGGTGTATCTCCGCATGTCTCAAAGACATCAGTGCTTGGATGTCTGTGCACCACCTCAAGCTCAATCTTGAAAAGATGGAGCTACTCTTTCTCCCAGGGAAAGATTGCCCTCTCACAGACCTCTCCATCTCCATTGACAACACTACTGTGTTGCCCTCTCAGACTGCCAAGAACCTCAGCGTGATCCTGGACAACCAGCTGTCCTGCTCTGCCTACATTAAAGCGACAACCCGCTCCTGTAGGTTCTCCCTCTACAACATCCGCAAAATTCGCCTGTTCCTTACGAGGGAAGCGGCACAACTCCTGGTCCAGGAACTTGTCATCTCCCGCCCGGACTACTGTAATGTTCTTCTGGCCGGGCTGCCTGCCTCTGACATCAGACCTTTACAGCGCATTCAGAACGCTGCAGCCCCTCTGGTGTTCAACCAACCAAAATTCTTTCACGTCACTCCCCTCTTCCGGTCGCTTCACTGGCTTCCCATCTCTGCACGCATCAAATTCAAGACACTGGTACTCGCCTACAGGGCAGTACATCAGACTACCCCTCCCTATCTGCAATCTATGGTCAAGTTCCAAACCTCGCCTCATTCCTTCCGCTCCTCCACCCTTGCAGGTCGCCTCGCCCCTCCATGGCTACATGAGCTCAGAAGTCGCTCATCCCGGTCACGACTCTTCTCATCCCTGGTGCCACAATGGTGGAACAAGCCCCCCGTCTGTCAGAACAGCCGAATCACTGCCCATCTTTCGACGGAGACTAAAGACACATCTCTTCAGGTTACACCTGGACCCTTCTTGAACTAACCTATCTTCTTACCCTTCTTAAACTTAAAAAAAAAAAATCAACAAATGTTACTTATTCCTGTTAAAAGTCTTAGCTGATGAAGACTGTGATGCACAGTTGGTTTCACTACTGTTGACAAAATGTACTTATTGTAAGTCGCTTTGGACAAAAGCGTCTGCTGAATGATGTAATGTAAATGTAAATGTATACGTAAATGTACTCTTGCGTACGCACACAGTATGTCTGCGGGTGTGAGAGAGAGTGAGCGTGACTGCGTGTTTGAATACATGTTGTGGGTGAACATATGCAAGCATTTATGAATGTGTTGAGATGGTTTGTGTGCACTTAATTGCCAGTGAAACTGTGTGCGGATGTGTTTTGCATTGAAAATAGGGTGCATGTATGGCTGTGTGTTTTTCCTGAGAGAGAGAGAGAGATGGAGAGAAGTAGTATCTGGGTGAGGCTGCCGCTGTGAATAAGACCTCCCCAGGCCTATGTGTAAACTCTCTTTCCGTCACCTAGTCTGGCACATGGTGTGAGTAAGTGCTGGGCTTTCTGTGTCTGTGTGTGTGTGTGTTGGGGGGGGGGGTTGATGTGTAGGATGTGCCTGAGAAGGGCGTCTGATGGTGTTTGGTCCTAATGCTTTGTGGCACTCGTTGGCTGGCAGTGGTTCAGAGGAGAGTGGAAAAGGACAGGAGCAGCAGGAGAGAGAGGGAGACATAGAGAAAGAGATAGCGGGAGGGAGAGACACACAGACGGAAAGAGAGAGACAAATGCAGAAACAAAGGGAGAAAGAGATAGAGAGGGGTATTAGATTATATCAGATTGAACAAAGACAGGAGGACTGTGTAGTCACACATTTTGTTCTAGTGTCTTTGTGGAACACATATGGCACTATATCGAGCCAGTATTATGATATGAAGCCAACATGTCAACCACAATGCAAAGAGACTGTGAACTAGTGTTTTCTCCTTTCTCCACAGTAGTATTATTTGTCACTGTGCTCTTTCTGTCCTTCTTATATTTGTCATTTTTACCCTAACTTGTCATGAGTAAAGTTTAGTCTGTTGCATAGTGACACCTCTTCCCTGGCTGCTTCATTCTGGTGGGCCCTGGAGGACACTGTGTCCCAGGCTGCCGCCACCCAGCCAACGGCCCCATCAAGGACAGCAATGTCCGCCTGGGGCCCTCAGGGCTGGGGGAACAAACCCACCAGGGACAGCTGGGAGAACAGGCGAGAGGTATACACGCAGAGGATGAGGAAAGAGTGAACGAAAGAGTGAGGGAGAAAATGAAAAATGGTCATCGGAGGGAGAGTGAATATGATGGAGTGAGAGCAGTTTAGAAAATGGAAACATGTCGATAAGAGTGGAGAACGGACGAGACGGAGATGGGGGGAATCTTGATGGATGGGGTGAGGAGGAAGAAGAGTGAGGGGGAGAGGGTTTACGCAAACAGAAGGAAAGAGCAGGAGAAAGATGGAACAGGGGGGAATTGAGCAGACAGAGGGAGAGAAAAAAGAGAAAAATAGACTGGGTAAACAGCAGATAGAGATGGAGGGAGGTGAGCAATGGATTCAATTGACAGATGGAGAAAAGTCCTGTGGTTTTGGGGCATGGGAGGGAGAATGCAAACGGTCAATAGATTACAGCTAGTGCTGGGCCGAGTGCCTGGGCCTGAGACTCCTGGCCAACTTAATAGTGCCTCTTGTTTGTCTGTCCTCTAAAGTAATGCCCGAGCCGAGCCCAGGGAAGCAGCATGAGCCTGAGGCTAGTGGGAATGGACAGGGGACTAGATATATGTTAGTTCTCATCCCAGCTGCTGTATATTACCCTGGCCAGCCTGCCCACCGGAGACTATTCAATAGAACATAGAACATCATCTAGCTTTATCGCCTTTATTCCCTCTACACCCACCAGGACTGCTGCTGAAGGCCAGAAAGGACAGGATCAACTCTAGGAATTAATCCTTTTTATTCTGTGTCCCTTTTTGTATGGTAATCGACATTGAAGTGTAAGACCAGTTTCTACCTGTATGGCTGTATAGCTTTTAAAAAGAGCATTGGAGTGAGAGATACCTTGCTCATCGATGGGGAAAAAAGCTAAGGTTATCCAAGCTGAGGAGTATGGCGCAGCACACAAAGACAAAGCAGCATGAAAACAAGCAGGCCTTGCCTCGCTCGCCATGCCAATGTGTTGGAGGAGGAGGGGGAGGAAGGAGTGCAGCCAGTGGCTGGCCACAGGAGAGAGGGGATAAATAAATAGAGGAGGAAGTTGATGTCAAGCAGGTGTTCAAGGAGAAAGTGTCAGCCAAGCGGGCCGAGATGGGGAGAAGTGCTGCCTCTGCAGCCTGATAATAAAGACTTAATTCAATTAGCGCTTCTGCACCGGTGAGCAGCATGCAGCCTGGCTGTCAGGGAGCGGGCCATAGACACAGCAGAGCACACCCTCAGCCACCTAGACACCTCAACCACCAGCCCTCCTCCGACCCAGCACTTCTCTCTACTCTCTCTCTCTCTCTCTCTCTCCCTGGCTGTCCCTCACACACACACACACGCATACACACATGCATGGTAGACCCAACGTATTATTCACACCTGAGTCACCGAGCAGTCCAGACACTGAACCCTGCCTACACACCTCTCCTACACACACGCACACTCAGACTCTCAACACACAGACACACTGCCTCATCCCTCACCCTCATCCCTCCCCTCAAACTAAAATCTCTCCAGCTCTGCTCCCTTCATCTCCTTGATTCTATATTTTCAGCCCCCTGCTGCTCTCCGCCCCCTCTTTGTTCCCTCCTCTTCCTCCTCTAGTACACAGAGCCCCACTCTGCTCTGTTGGTTCCGGGTGACCGTATGTCGGCTGTGGCAGTGAAGATTGCGAGCTGCGAGTCCCTATTTTCAGTGCGTCACGCCCCGGCGCCCAGCTGGGTGCTGTCCTGTAGGCATATGGTGTGAGCGGATCCTGGATCCCGGGCCTCTCCGACGCTCTGGAGGGCCCCCCAGTCAAAGACACCCCCCTCCGCATGCCAATGCCTGGAATCTGGTTTACCACCACCTTAGGGTGTGGCGTGGGAACGTCTGTTCCTGATTGGTCAGTTCAACAGCCCACGAGTGGCACAGTGGCACCAGGGAGCAGGCTACAGTCAGGCCTCCATACACACAGAAAGGTGGAGGAGGTGGCAGAGGAGGAGGAGGAGGAGGAGGAGGAAGAGAAAGGACAGGACATAGCTCCAGTCATACTGTTTGCTGTTATGTAAAGAGAAGGAGAAAATAGGTCCTGGATGGCTGCCAGAGAGCTGGGTGAATCACCGGCAAAGCACAGGCACGACATGGGCACATACACACGCACACACACACACACACACACACACAAACATAGACACATACTGTCGAACACACACACACACACACACAGAGGCACAAACGCACTGGCACACATTCTGTCCCATTTCTTCGCCCCCAGCTGAGCTTCACAGTACAGGAAGTACATTGGATGATAAGTTGCCGCGTGGCACCGTTCAGTGTGTAGAAAAGGCAAATGGCAGGAGTGACCCCATGCCCCCTCCTCATCATTTGGAGGCCAAGAAGGAATAGCAGCCTGACTAGGTAGAGGCCCTCTGCTCCCGGGCCTGCTTTGTGGATCACACACTATTATGTACAGTAAGCACTCACAGGTGTTCATATCCCCTTTGTTTACGTAACCTCTGCCCCTCACCCCTCCACTCGACCCCCACAGTATGCTTCTCCCCTCCCTATGTAAATATCTTTCTTGCCTTTCTATTTTCTCTTGTTACCCGACCAAGCACTAAGCTGCTCTCTACAGATCACTTGCTCACTCGGCATAAAATACTGTTATTCTGACATGTCTGGAAGCCTGGAAGATAGTGAGCCTGTTGATTCTGATGAGACGTCTTCATTACTTCACATACAGTAGATAGACCCCCCCTGCACCCCCACCCACACCCCCGCCCCCTTCCTCAGTGCTTTACCCCAGGCAAGACCCTCTCTGCTTAAACTGCTTCATTACAGACGGATGGAGGATGGAGTGGGAGGAATGTGGAGGATAGCCGTGTATTAATTTTGCATCAGTGAATTAATTAAATCAAATATAAGTCAATTGATAAATTATTCAAGCCTTTTTTGTCATGTGCATTTGAGGGGAGTGAGGGGAAGGAAAGGTGAGAATCATTTCAGATTGGAAAATTAATATTCATAACTTTCTTTTAAAATGAAGTAAGAAAAATGGCTATCAATTCAAGTTTTTTTAAACACAGGTTTAATTAAGAACATTTGAGAGAGACAATCCCCTCGATGTCTCTTGAGTTGTCTGTTACAATTCCCCATAATTCACAGCGAAGGGCTGATTTCTGTCTTGTCCTCCTGACCTCGCTTGGCTCATTGTAATAGCTGCTGCCATCCAAATCTTGCTACCTCTACACATTACCACTTGACTGATAGATTTCTGAGAGAGATAAATGAATCAGATGGTGATGAATCTCCCTCATCCACATCATAGGTAAAGATAATTAACAAACCAAATCCAAAATGCCTGCCCCCCCCCCACCCACCCACCCACCGCCGCCTTACTGAGAAATCTTGTATTCGTTTACTGTATTTTCAATTTTCCATCATTTTTCAATGCAGTCCTTCATCTTTATTATTTTTTTTTTTTCTGTTTGCTAGAGGGTGGGACTGGAGAGAGTTATGGAGACAGGTCTGTAGAGATTTAAAGTAGTCCTGCGCCTGACCCAAAGAAAAGCATTGCTGGATACATTAACATGATAGCGATATGATTATGTCGGAATGGACATGAAGGGTTTCAATTATTTACAGGTGATGTGCCCGTTGAATTGGCAATGAAGTGGCTCGTAAATTACCCCCTCTGTCTAATCAAGCCTCCAGCGGAATAATGGAATAAGTCCTGCCAAGCAGGGAGGAGACTCTCCCTTGTCTCTCTCTTTCTCTCTCTCCCTCTCCCTCTCTCCAGTATTTGGGGGGGGGGGGCCTTGTTCCACAGTGGAATGATGACACTTTCCGAATGACATTGGTAGAAAGGCAGGAAATGTGCCAGTGAGTGCAGGTTTAAAACCTCTCCACTTCATCACCGCACAGTGCTTTACTGCGCTTTATGTCACCAGACAATGATACGGTGACAGCCAGGCATCAAAATGTGCAGCACCAGCACCTAATGTGCGCCTTGGTTTTGTGCTTGAAAGAGAGAGAGAATGAGACAGACGTACAGACAGCGAGAGAGAGAGAAAGAGAGACAGGCAAAAGGAAGGCTGCTGTAAAGGCCGGCGTGGCTCTGCTCTAATGCAACCTGTCCTGACAGTGAGAACGCTGTCCAGCCTGGAGATGGTGGAGCAAACAAAATACAGCCCACCACCAGTTGCTGGCTCTCCTTCAGTATCTCCTTTTGAGGGACACAACGGCGGGGGGCTCTGCTCACTTGACTGATGGCTCCTTTGATTAAAAGGAATTAATTGCCGAAGCGTTTAATAGCCTGTTTTAATGTGTCTCCAGTGAGTGTGTGTGATTTGTGGCATGTCCTGCTGATATGCAGACTATCTGGCAGGATTGATGCAGCCTACCAGCCCTGCCCACCGTGCAGAGGAGCCTGCCTGTAGGCACCGAGCTGCCTGCCCACCTCCTCTCTCTTTAACGGAGACCACCATCTTGACCTCAATGCTGCCTGACCCTTTCATGCCCCCCCGCCCATGTTAAACTCACACGCGGGTTCCCAATTCTGTTGGGGTTCTAGTATATTAAACCTATTTTTAGGAAACAAAGACAGGGATTCGCCTTCCCCACCCACCACCATCACAATCCATAATCACCTTAGGCGGTTTACAGTAGAGAGAGGGGTGGGGGAGAGAGAGAGAGACAGAGAGAGAGAGAGAGAGAGAGGTAGAAATGACAGGAAGATGGAGAGGCAGAGGGGTAGCAAGATAAAAGTGAAACGTAATGGAGAGAGAGTACCACCTACCGTTCTGGTGTCTTCTGGCAGAGAGAATCATTTTGAGGGGGAGACGGGGTGGTCTGTTCTGAGCCAAAGCCTTAGCTCTCTCTCTTTCTCTCTCCCTCTCTTTCTCTCTCTCTCTCTTTCTCTCTCTATCTCTCCCTGAAGAAGTGAATCTGGGGTGACTGCACCCACAATTAGGGCATGAGAGGATTAGTGGCGAGTGGGAAGGTGGTTGGGGGCTGTTTTTTGTTTGTGTGCTTACTATTTGCTGCTGTGTATTGTGGCGGTGGATCCGCAATTTTTTTTTCAATCCCCATGTTCTCAAAAATAGAAACATCACAAACAACATAACAAACTAATGTGCAAGAGGAGGAGAGGGCAAAATAAGGAGTCCTATGTGAGCTCTGTGTGTGTGTGTGTGTGTGTCAGCAGTTGTGTGCAGTGAAGATCTCCAACTTTCCAAGTCCCCGTCACCACGTAACACATCCTGGGAGTCTGTTTACTCTCTTTTCCCTTCTTAGTGCCTTTACAGATGCCAAATCCCTAGCAACCCCAAAAACGTCTGCATGTCCCCGCTCACTGCATCCATTTCAATTGCATTTCATTTTCCTACAGACAAGCACGGAGCGCACAGGGGAGACTTAGAATTAGGGTTATCATGAGTTTAAAGCACTTAAAAGCTTTTGGCCGTGCTGACACTCGGAGATGCAAGGGTCCAAGGGTGCAGGCCGCCGTCGCGCTCCAGTTTTCAGAGAGAAGTAACTCCCAGATGTGTTTTCTTTAGTGTGTTTAAGTGTGGGTGTGTGTGTGTATGTGTGTCTTTGTGTGCTGTATGGTATGCATATGCATGCAAGCATTGGCCTCTCTCTCTCTGTTGGCCTTGCCACACGCCTCCAGCACTCTCCAATGTGGTTTGTGTGGCAGTAAATATTAGCCAACTCTGCTCCACAACAGTCACATTCTGTATCACAGCATCTTAGGCTGACTCCTTAGAGCTCTCTCCCCCAGGTCACACATGGAATTTAAGAGCTTTTCTGAGGCGAGGAGGTGTGACTCGGCTCGGGAATCCACTCTCCAATCTCTCTCTCTCTCTCTCTCTCTCTCTCTCTCTCTCTCTCTCTCTCTCTCTCGCTCTTTCCTCTCTTGCTCTTTCCTCTCTTGCTCTCTTTCCCCCCTGCTTTGCTGCTCCACTCAAGAGTCGTGGGGCGCACACTCAGCGGTAAACCAATTTCATTTAGTATGTTTTCACATTTTTATCCAATCATGGCACGCTCAGAGGTTCCAAAAGCCACATGACGCTTTTATCGGGGCCTAATTAAGGATCTGTGATTTAATCCATGTAATTCAATAGAGATCAGTGGTGGGTGTGAGGCTCGGGCTGTGTGCATAGGGAAGTGGCGTTGACGCATTGCAACCCCTGCTACTTACCAACGCAACAGTGTCAGAGTTGGAGGGTTTGGGTTTAGGGTTAGGATGCAAGTATGGTGTCCACACTCCACCTGATGGACAAAGAGGGTACAGAGGCTGGAGGGAGCGAAGGGTATCAGGAGGTTATTTAAGACCTGTGCCATGTGGCTCATGTACCTGGGTCCTCTCACATGCACAAGTTGTTCTTTCTGACAGCCTGAGCCACAGAACACAGGCACCCAGGTGGTTTCACTGCCACCAGCAGATCTGTCTGTACCCAGTGCCATCCGTTCTATAATTGCCTCTCGGCTTGCTCATTGTTCTCATTCATTTGCTTCTCCGCATACGAAAAGTGGCTGAAGTGCGTTCGATTGTTAATGTTGTTTTTCAGAAGTGTGCCTACATCATTTCGAGCGAATGATTGGCACGGATTGCCTCATTACAATTGTTCACACATACAGTTTCAACCCTCAAGAGCGTCTGATAAGTTTGAGCTAAGTCTTGGATTGTGATAATTTTGGTTGCTCTCACAGGAGGATTGATACGCAATGCCAGGCAGCGCTTTCTAAGCCTTGTAGTGAATGACTAGAGCGGGAGAGAAAGAGAGAAAGAGGGGGCGAGAGAGAACTGTCTGGCTAGACGTGCGTGGCTCTGTCCTTTCCCGGCAGCCCTCCCAGCCCTCCAGCCAGCCAGCGTGGTGACGTAGTGTGGAGCAGAGAGGAAGCAGCTGAGTTAGAGAACAGTGCAGGGTTGGCTGAGGTGAGGGATTGCGTGCAGGGAGGTGTCTAGATGGGCCGGGATAGCGGGCCAGACAGACAGAGGGAAGGAGACTGGCAGGGGAGTCTGGGCCAGAGGCGGGCCATGTTGGGAGCACGGCTTGATGGAGGCTTTATCTCGAGTCACGTCTAGTCACTGTGGACATCATCCCTTGGACACTAAAGGAGATGGCACAAATTGACAGTTGACAGGGAGAGTGGCCACTCGAGGCCCAACACACAACCACACACACACCCCCGCCCCCTCAGTCAGCGACGTCCTTCTCTGTTTCTCCCCCGACTGTCTCTGCCTCTTGACTCCAGTGTCGTGACGCATGTAAAATTCTGCAACATACCCCAGCCTAACCGCTGAGTCAGCCAACCAGCAAATTTTAATTGTTCTCTGTGTCAACAAGAACTTACATCGTTTTATAAAACTAAACCTCTGGCAGTCGTCCTATATCTGCAGCATCTCAGAGAATTCCTGTCTTGTTGTACCGCGCTAAACCACATGGCCTCCGTCTGTAGAGTCACAAAACCAAGGAATCTCCTGACTGTTTCCACAATACTAGGTAAGAGGTTTTTTGTATTTTTTTTTCTGGCTGATCTGTGGCAGATGAGAAGAGTGTGATGACTAATGTCTCCTTCGTGGAGAACTTCGGCACATCTCCCCACCTCTCATTATGCCTGAGCCCTGCGACAGTTTGGAGGGCGTCGGAGGCACCGCCACGTTGGCCATATGCTTTCCGTGGCTTCTATCTGTCAGCATGTCAGGACGTGGCGGGGGTGCGCTTTCCTGCACCAACAGAGGAGTAGAGCGGAGCGCTACAGGAGGGCCTCATTACCACCGACACCCCGCAAAAGAGACGCGGGGACGGGCGAGCAGGCACACTGAGCACTGTGTTTAGAAACAGAGGGTGAGCCATTTAAAAGGCTCTCAACCCAACCAGCCCCTCCTCCCTCCCTGTAGCTCCTTTATCACAGCAGAAAATGCGACACAGGATTTTTTTTTTTCAAGTAAATACTTTAACTAATTAACAAAGTAATTAAGGTAAACAAATTGATTGTTGGAACATTTTGGATTGAACTTTTGCCTTTCTGTCTCTGTCAGGCTAAAATCCCTCCCTCTCTCTGAGTTGCCATAATGGAACTTAAGTTGTAGTCCGCACTATCCAATGGATCATTGATTCAGCTAAACAAAGCCAGAATTGACATTTATTCTTCTTCTGGCATTTGAGAATATTTCACAGTCCCCGCCTTTTAAACGACATGGGTAATAAGTGATTCTGCATGCGTGATGTGTGAGCGTGTGTGTGTTTGTAGTATTGCTTTATGGAGCAGTGTTTGTGTTAGTCTGAACACCTTGCACTTTTTGCTCTCGGGGCTGTTCATAGATCATTTGGCTCTTAGTAAGGGTCTGGAGAGCACAGTGTTCCCAGTTGTGTATGGTAATTCACTACAGAAAGTGGCAAGGTCTCTCACAATTTTCAGCCCTCCATCACCATCGATCCATTAAATTTACGTTGTGAGCCTGCTTTCAAATGGTCGAGGCAGAAATCAAACTCTTGCCCCTGACAATCCGTAATCTATACTGTCTGAATTAGGGTGCATTAGTGATCTGGTCGCTTCTCACTCAGGTGGTTGAAATGCTCAGTGGAGGGAGTCTTCATTAGAAATCGGGGGGAAACTTTAAAATAGATTTTCTTTATGACTTTTGGAGGAAGACATTATTGTTCAAAAAGTTATCTCAACTCGGGGAAAGTCACTTCTCAGTTGACTAATGACTGTCAATGCAGCTCATCTAAATCTCTCTACTTTATTTTCAAGCTTTTTTGCTATACTTCTCAGTAGAGTTGCTCTAGCCATTCAATGGGTTTATTTTCAATATGTACTCATGTAGAAAATGTATATTTAAAATGGATGAATTCCTGTATTCCATATAGACATGATGGGTGGCTCAATCACAAGTCCCTTAATATTAGCATATTTGCATTCTGCTACAATATCCTGTTCTAATAACCATGTTATTGTAGGCCATGAGTACATCTATATCTGAAATATTCATGATGTTTAATATCACCACATAACCATGCAAGGAAGATGGTATAAAACCTCATATTTAGTACCATTATGAAGTGAAATTGAAAGGTTCCTTTTATTTTACTGCTGTTATAAACTAACTGCTCATCTGTATTATCACGATAAACGTGAAGCCTTTGTGTCACAAGGTTGTGACTTATTGCAGTGTTTCAGGGATACAGCCGTTACAAGGTGTTCAGCCATTGTCACTGTGCTGGATACTGTAGGTGTGTGCTCATTTACATTGCACTCTGGGGACAGTAGGTCCGCAGGTCCAGGTGGGCCATGGTTGAGAGGGTGGGGCTCAGCATGGTGTGACACAATGCTATGCCATGTCCCCTAATTAAATCGCCCAGTCCCATGTAGCGTGGAAGCTAGCGGCTCGGCAGATGTAGCGCCATGTTAAACTTTATGTTGCTTGAAAATGGCTTCCGTTCCAAGTGCATTCGAGACAGAGATGGTTTGACTGTAAAATGATGTGTTTTATGGCGCCGTTATCGGGGCGATATTCCTTAAAGATGCAGCGCTGCGCACTGTGGCATTCTCCGTCTGCAGGAGGGAGCAAATTGATATGAACAGATCAACAGAGCTATGCCCTTCTGGACGTCCTTGGCACCATACTTGGCCCCGCAATTGATTTCTTTCCATATCTCCTATGCCAAAAAACTCTCATTCAGAGATTTTATACTCCTACTGCTGACACATTTTGTTCTGGTTTGGAGAGTATGTACTGCTGGGATGTCATTCATTTCTTCCCAAATTTCTTTCCACAGATTTAAAGTAGCCAAATAGTATGGCAACATATTGGAGAGTGGATTTGTAACATTTATTCATGAGTGTGTGTGTGTGTGTGTGTGTGTGTGTGTGTGTGTGTGTGTGTGTGTGTTTGTTTGTGTGTGTGCGTGTGTATCTACGCGTGTGTGCATGTACATGTGTGTGTGAGAGCATCTGTCCGTGTATGAGTTGCCAGAGGCAGAGAGATTGCTTTTGATTTAGGGGCTATTGTGCCTGACTTTTGTGTGTGTTACATTGTGGCGGCATGTCCTTCCCTTGCCTCTGCTGTAGCGGGTAAGCTCTCTCAGTCCAGCACTATTCCACACATACACACACACACACACACACACACACACACACACACACATATACCGTGCCTTGGCCATGCTCCATTAGGTGGGCTGTGTCTTAAACAGGAGGCTGACGTCACCGCTTGGCTAGGGAATATAGGACGGGCTGTGTGTATGTGTGTGCGTGTGTGTCTGTGTGTGGTTGTGTGTCTCCGGTCTCTGTTTTATTCTGAATGTCCTTATTGTCTCTCCCAGGGGACCCCCCCATCCCCACCCCACCCCACCCTCCCCTCTGTATTTGTGGCCTGCTGGATTCTATTGATCAGCCTGTGAAAGCTGGAATCTCTGAAGAGGACAGAGAGAGAGAGAGAAAGAGAGCGAGGGAGAGGGAGAGGGAGAGGGAGAGGGAGAGGGAGGGAGGGTGGGATAGAAAGATTGTTTGTGATGTTTGTGTGTGTGTGTGTGTGTGTGTGTGTGTGTGTGTGTGTGTGTGTCCATGCATGTGTGCGTGCGTGCGTGTGTTTATTTGTTTGTGTGTGTGATTGGTGATCAAATAAGAATAGAATAAAGGGGATCTGGCTCCATGCCCAGCTATATTACAAACTTTAGGTCTTGCGTTTATTAGTCTCATTGCCCATTCGCTTTTATGTTGTTGCTATGGACACTTAACCTTGTGTGAGCTGCCTCTGTGTGTTGCTACGTTTTCAGAGGCTGTGATTGATTGTCAGCCATGACCGTTAGGCTTTACGGCCAGGCCAAATCGTCTAAAGCCCTATTTAATAAACCTTGTGGCGGACTTTCAAGTTGTAACGGAGGCAACTAGTCCGTGAGAGGAAGAAACTCAGAGAAACTTGGGGGTGGAAGGCCAACAGCTCACGGTGGTCAGGGATGGCAAACTCCAGTATGTGGTGGCATTTTATAAGCTGTACTCGCAATGTTGATGTGTGTGTGGCTTCTCAAGGTTGAAAGACCGACAGATGTGTAAATTTTTGTTATGTGTCTCTGTGTGCGTGTGTGTCTGTGCGTGCGTGTGTGTGTGTGTGTTTGTGAGCAGTCGCAGTGTCAGTGCAGAGGGAGGTGTGAATGGAGGTTGCCTCCCACAGGGAGAGACTGCTACTGTTCAGACCCTCCCTCAGGGCCGCACCACCGTCAGCTAAGCTCCTAGTAACACAACACAATACAATGCTGGTACTATCAACATGGCCGGATCAGCTTTTGTTGCTGTGGGAGGTTGGAATTCCGCCCATAGATCTGACAGTCTTGCTGCTGAAATCTGGCCGAACTCCAAACCCTTGAGGCTTGTCAAGCATGAAGAAGCTGGAAACTCTGTTATGTTGTCTGTGTGTGTCGTCGTGTTTGATTGTGAATTAATTGCATCTTTGTTTTAACGCTGAAGGAAAGGAAGGAAGGAAGGAAGGAAGGAAGGAAGCCAAAGCGAAATTTTCATGTGTGGACAATTCTGTTCTTTTTTCTCATTTTCTATTTTCACTATATTTCTATTCTATTCTATTCTATTCTATTCTATTCTATTCTATTCTGTTCTATTTCTATTCATTCTCTATGACAGTGGCTCTGTAGTATATTGTGGGTTTTTTTCTGGCATTGTTTTAGACCGCTCCCCTCCTAGAGGGCAAGGTCAATGCTAATCACTGCTTACGCACTGTAATGAATGAGTGATCATATGGGCCTTCCATCTTTATGACGGCAGTGGAAAATGCCATCTCACACTTTGTTTCAGAATATCCCATAAATGCACAAATGGGATCCTCTGTAGTGATTAAGGAAGCCTTGACACATGGCTAATGTCGTTATCATGCTGTTCAAACCACTGGGTGACCATTCCTGCCTTGTTGATAGGGGCATTGACATCCTGTAAGGCACTGTTCCCATCAAGAAAGAAATGCATTATGGGATAAAGCCGATCACTCAAAATCATTATATTAGTAGTAATTAGAGTTTGCCTGGCCATCTAAGGGATGCTTCAACCTAAATCGTGGCAAGAAATGCACCCTGCAGTACAGAGCCACTTACCCAATGTTCATGTCACTATATTGATCATGTTCTCTACATGTCTTATAACAGGTTTTAGACCATGACAACAGTCTTCTGACAAGTCTGTAATGTTCAGTATCTGTAGCAAAAAGATGCGCACATCCACAGAAGTTGACCAGGTGCTAGGTATTACACAATCAGCACCATCACAAAAGAGAAAGAAAAGAAAATGCCCGCACACTGGAATGATGCTCATTTGTGTTAATTTGTAGCAACGTTTCGACCTCAGTTGGTCTTCGTCAGGCAGAAATATGCAGCGTTGCAACAAATAAACACTAAGGGAGCATCATTCCAGTGTGCGGGTATTTTCTTTTCTTTCTCTTTTATGTTCATGATCTGTGACACCGAAAAGTCTGCTCAATAATTGATTTGTTTTCTATACAAAGCTTATCTAAATTCACAAAGTGCACATGTTTTGTTTGGTCTCATTCTTACTTTATTCTCCAACAAACAGTGAATGAGGCACAAAACAAGTCCCTTGAAGAACAAAGTGAA